>NW_006921800.1:3403236-3407117 GCF_000298275.1 Orycteropus afer afer | reverse complement strand
CACCTTTCTTTGGAATGGGCACAAATATGGATCTCTTCCAGTCAGTTGGCCAGGTAGCTGTCCTCCAAATCTCTTGGCATAACTGAGTGAGCACCTCCAATGGGGCATCTGTTTGTTGAAATATCTCAATCAGTATGCCATCGATTCCCGGAGCCTTGTTCTTCGCCAGTTCTTTCATTGCAGCAAAATTAATTATAGAATGTTAAGATATTCAGACTAGATAATATGCTTTTCTTTTACAAAAATTATGATCTCAGCTTTCAAAACTTTCAAACCTTACTTGGATGCTTCTAGTGGTTGTAGGGGAGCTCTGGTAGCGTAGTGCCTAAGGCACTTGACTGCTAACCAGAAGGCTGGTGGTACAAATCCACCAGCCACTCCCTGGAAGGAAGATGGGACAGTCTACTTCCATAAAGATACTGCCTTGGAAACCCAAGGAGGGGTAGCTATGAGTCAGGTCCGATTCAACGGCACATAACAACAACAGTGGTTGTAGGAAAACATGTAAGGAGACACAAAAGCATCTTGAATTAAAATTTCCCTAAATAACTTAAACTCTGAAAGTTCCAAGTCAATTTCTAAGTCTTTTGAATTCTAAGAATAAAATAATAATAAGAAGAATTGTTCCTGCTCACTGGGAATTTACAGATATACTAGGGAAGGTTATCTTGTGCCCGAAGAGATAAATAACAATTCAGAACAAAGATTAAAGATATCAAAGGGATATGAGAATTAATGAGTACTAATGGAGTTCAATGCCTAAGGCATTTGACTGCTAACCAGAAATCTGATGGTTCAAACCCACCAGCCACTCCTCAGAAGGAAGACTGAGCAATCTACTTCTGTAGAGATACTGTCTCAGAAACTGGAACAACTCCATGGCAGTGAGTTTGTTTTTTTTATTTGGTTTAATGGAGTTCAGAGTTGGGAGCTGGAGGAATGACTTGTAGGGACAAAGGAGCAAGGGTGAAATTTGTTGCCCTTTGAAGAAGAGATAGAGCATTTCATTTGAAGCAGGATCTTACTCCTGTACCTGATGTACCTTAAAGTGTGAAGGCAAACTCTTGACACTGAATTATTTCCCTATCCTCCTACAGAGCTGTAATGAGTCATAATACCACCAAAGGTCATTGGAAACCATACAGCAAAATATACTTGTCTGTGAATCCAGAGCACATCATTAAGAGTCTTTTATAAAATCTGTCTGATAGTATCCATATGGTAGATTATAAAATACCACTATTAAATGTGGAGAATAGCACAGAAAAATAAAGAACCAGTACATCACTCCTGTAAACCATCTGACTCTATTTGCAGAACAAACTAATCAAAATCAGATGCAGCTAAGTCTCAATTCACATATGATTTTGTAGACAGAAAATAATTGTGTTCTGAAATACCAAGAGGAATACACTTTTAGCAAGTTTCCCAAAATGTGCCCAGTTAGCATATTATATGAAAATCATGATATCGTATAAAAATATTTTTACACAAAAAAGCACATGAACAAGTACACATCCCTTCCATTTTATGTATCTCCCTCTGTGATGGTTATGTTTGTGCGTCAACTTGGCTGGGCCTGGTTGAGTGGCTGGGCAGCTATGGTAGTATTCCCCACGACCAGACTGGCAATCAACTCCATGGTGGGATCTACCACAAGCAGCTGAGTAGCTGCCTTTGGGACGTGGACTGCTTCCTATATATAAGGAGGAGCTTTGGGAATGGTCTCTAGCCTATGACACGTTTGGACCCTACATGTAGCTGTGTCGTTGCTCAACATCCTGCTGTACTCTGCCAGCCTTAGGACTTACAATGGACTAAAGTTAATGGCCTGCCATGTGGTTGGTAATATCGGGACTGTGTCCTTTTACTTGTCAACCTTGGGGCTTCTCAGCCTCAGCAGCCAACAGCTGTCTGAGTGAAGAAATGCCTCTAGCTCCAGTGGGCCGGGAGCAGGAGGCAGAGATGGACGCCAAGGTTGAGGGGCTTTCACCCAGCCCCTAGAGCTTGGCACTTTGAACTTGGACTTAAAGCCTCCAAATTGTAAGAATAAACTCCTATTTGTTAAGGCCATCCCATTTGTGGTATATTCCTGTCAGAGTGGCACCAGGTAAATCAGAACACACTCCTTTTCCCAGTTCTCTTCCTTCCCACGACTCTATTCCCACACCTCTCACTCCCTACTCCCTCTTTCCATGGACACATTTCATTAATGTGCACAAAGTTACTAAGGAAGAAGATTTACTTTTAAGCTCCCAATATATGGTTCCAAACAACTAATCACCAAGAAGCACAAGCACAAAACAATTTGTTATATTGAATTTTAAATGTGAATAAATGGTATACATATAAAGTTATAAATTCAATCAATACAGAAAATATTTACATGTCTACCATGTACCAGACACACAGAATACAGAGAAAAATATACAATCCTAGCCCTAATTGTGCTGAGTCTAATAGTGGAGACAAGGAAATAGAACAGTTACAATATAGTGCAACATGCAGCAATAAGAGGAAGAGTGATGGCCAGTGTATTGTGAAAACACAGAGAAGGTTCACCGGAGCCAGACTGGGTTGGTAAAATCTCTAAAGGAGATAGTGTCTTAGCTGAGCCCTGAAAGATTAATAGGAAGGACCCAGATAAAATAATCAAAAAGGGGTACCTCAGTCTGAGTATAGAGAAAGTAAGAAAATTTGTTTTTGCAAAACTGCAAATGGTTTTATAAGACTGACATGTAAGTCGTATTTGGAGAATTTCTAAGATTCCCAAATTTCCAGTCATGGCATGTCTCTTTCTTTCTTATACGTCAAACTTTTTTTTAATGAACATGGAATTGGTTTTTCTGGAGGATTAAACATGTATATTTATCATTTCTCTAGGTCCTGACAACACTGCATTGGGTGAGTAAGATAGCCTTCCCCCAAGAGACAGAGGCTGCCAGTGCTCACTTACCACCCTTCTCTCCTCCTCCACCTCCTGGGCCCATACTTGATATGAACTCCCTAGCCTCCTTGCTGATACATTCTGGGAAAATGGAACTTCATATTTGGAAGATTTTAATGGCCTGGGCAGAAGTGACGTATACTTCTTCTAAGCCCAGTCCTTTAAAATCTTCCAAACTTGAAGTTCTGCTTTTGTTATTCCCATTCCACAGTGATTTAAGGGACCACAAGTTGAAGGTGGTGGTAACACAAGATGGGAGGAACCTGTGTTCTAGATTAACTGCTCAGAGCAGAGCCCTTCTACCAACACACACCAGACTGTGGCATGAGCACAAAATAGACCTGTATTATGTTAAACCACTGAGATTTTAGGAGTGCATTGTTACAGCAGTTAAGCTTGATAACTCTAGCTCAGAATGTTTGTTTCATCCTTTAAAGCCATATTCACCCTTACATGTGTTTTTCACTTGTATTTTCATCATTATACTGGATCAGCTATAGAATGTAATTAATATTTGCAGTCTTCTTCAGGGAAATCTCAAGTACCTGCCACCCATATCTCTACACCAACTGATTTGAATTAAATTTCTGTGTCATATTGCACATCTGCTCTGGACAAGTAACATTCTCTGGTTGCAAGTTGTGGTAGTTAAGCTTTTATGTCAACTTGGCTTGGCCTGGTTGGGTAGCTGAGCAGCTGGATGTAGTAGTCCCCATAATGAAACTGGTAATCAGCTCCATGGTGGAATCTACTGTGAGCAGCTGAATAGCTGCCTTCGGGATGTGGTCTGTCTCCTGTATATAAGGCAAAGCCTTGGGGAATGGTCTGTAGCTTATGGTATGCTTAAACCCTGCATGTTGCCATGTCATTGTTTAGCAGCCTGCCATGCTCTGCCAACCATGGGACTTTCAATGGACTTGAATTAATGGCCTGC
>NW_006921800.1:3380623-3399911 GCF_000298275.1 Orycteropus afer afer | reverse complement strand
AATTGGGGTTTAGTCCCATTCTGTATCCTTCCCTTCAAGGCTCAGGGGTCCAAGATTATCTTCTGTGTCTGTGTTAATTGGTTTCGCTTTTCTTTGTTGAAGAGGGTCTGTGCAATCCTTCTGCCTAGTCCGCCATCTTACCGGAACTCTGAAACCTAATTCTTTACATCTATGATTCTATAACTATTCTTGAGTGATCAAAATAGTCTTAATTTGACCCTTTCATAATTGCGAGACTATCTTCCAATATTATCTTCCAAAATAATTTACATACAAGATATCTTAAAATGATCTAAAGAAACTTTCTCAAATTATTCCAAGCTGCCTTTAACTTTTCCTTCTTACTATATTCCTGAGGAGTAAGATGGCCATAGCTTAAATCTAATTCTTTCTTTTTGTCTTCTTTGGAGAGTTCACGATTCTACACCACATATCAAGAGAAAACAGTATGTCTCATGACTTGTTGGATTTGGATATTTTTCCTTATAAAGATGCCAGTTATATATTTCACATAAACTGAGTTTACATCCCTCATTCTTAGGTTTTTTGTTTGTTTGTTTTTAATTTACCAAGAAATATCTTTGAATTACTTTCCCTAAACAAAAAAAAAAAAGAAGAAGAAGAAATACCTTAAGAGATAGAAGTGAAGAAAGTATTATCTATGGTGTTGCTAGGTTGTTAGGTGCCATTGAGTTGGCTACAACTTAAAGCAATACTATGTCCAACAGAACGAAAACTGCCCAGTCCTCCGCCATCCTCACAGTCCTTGCTACGCTTGAGCTCATCATTGCGGCAACTGTGTCAATCCATCTTCTTGGGGATCTTCCCCTTTTTGCTGACTCTTTACTTTGGCAAGCATGATATCCTTCCCCAAGGAAATAGTCCCTTCTGACAACATGACCAAAGCAGTTAAGAAGAAATTTTGCCACTCTCGCTTCTAAGGAGCATTCCACCTATATCTCTTCCAAGACACATTTGTTCATTCCGGCAGTTGATAGCATTTTCAGTATTCTTCACCAACACCACAATTCAAATGCATCAATTCATCTTCTATCTTCCTTACCCATTATGCACCCTTCACACGCATATGACATGAATGAAAATACCAGGGCTTGGGTTAAGCACACCTTTGTCTTCAAAGTGACATCTTTGTTCCTTAACACTTTGTGATAGTTAAGCTGTGTGTCAACTTGGCTGGGCCTGGTTTTAGTGACTGGGCAGCAGGATACAGTTATTCCCTATGATAAGACTGGTAACCAAGTAACTCCATAGTGGAATCTACTGGAGCAGCTGCCTTAGGGATGTGGTCTGCTTCCAGTAAGTACATAAGGAGAAGTTTTGAGAGAGGTCTCTGCAGCTTTTGGCATGCTTGGATCCTGCATGTAGCCAAGTTGTCTTTCAACAGCCTGCTATGTTGTCTGCTGGTCTTGGGACTGTTAATGGATTTGAGTTAGTGACCTGTCATGTGGTATGATAATTTTGAGAATATGCATTTTACTTGTTGACCTTGGGTTTGTTAGCCTCAGCACTTAGAAGCTGCCTGAGGGAAGAGATGCCTCCAGCTCCTGTGGGCCAGGAGCAAGAGGCAGAGCTCAAGCCCAAGGTGGAGGCCCTTTCACCTAGCCCCTAGAGTGGGCAATTTGAACTCGTGCTTCCAGCCTCCTAAACTGTAAGAGAATAAGCTCCTATTTGCTAAAACCACACATTTGTGGTATCTTCTGTTAGAGCAGAACACTAGAGAACCAAAACACACTTCAAAGAGCTTTTGTAGCAGATTTGTACACAACAATGCAATGTCTGATTTCTTGACTGCTGCTTCCATAGGTGTTGATTGTGGATCCAAATAAAATTAAATCCCTGACAACTTCAATCTTTTCTCCATTTATCATGATGTTGTTTATTGATCCAGTTGTAAGGATTTTTGTTTTCTTTATATTGAGGTGTAATCCGTACTGAAGACTGTATAGTCTTTGATCTTCATCAGTAAGTGTTTCAAGTCTTCTTCACTTTCAACAAGCAAATTTGTATCATCTGCATATAAAAGGTTGTTAATGATGCTTTCTCCAATCTTAATGCCGCATTCTCCTTCTTATGGTCCTGTTTCTCAGATTATATGCTCCCCATGCAAATTGAATAAGTATACAGTCCTGATACACACTCTTTCTAATTTTAAACTATGCGGTATCCTCTTGTTCTCTTTGAACAGACTCTTGGTCTATGTGCAAGTTCCCCATGAGCACAATTAATTGTTCTGGAATTCCCATTCTTCTCAATGTTATCCATCATTTGTTATGATCCATATACAAAAATACTTTTGTATAGTCAATAGCATAGTGGCTAAAGCACTTGACTGCTAACCAGAAGGCTGGCGGTTCAAACCCACCAGCCACTCCTCGGAAGGAAGGTTGGGCAATCCTACTTCCGTAGTGATACTGCCTTGGAAACCCAAGGAGGGGTCGCTATGAGTCGGGGCCGACTCGACGGCACATAACAACAACAACAACAATACTCAATAAAACACAAGTAAATATCTTACTGGTATTCTTTGCTTTTAGTCAAAATCTATCTGTCATTAACAATGATATTTCTTGTTCCACATCCTTTTCTGAATCCAGCTTGAATTTCTGGAAGTTCCCTGTCAATATACTGCTACAACAATTTTGTAATTATTTTCAGAAAATAATTTACTCACATGTGATATTAATGATATTGTTTGATAATTTTCACATTAGTTTGGACCACCTTTCTTTGAAATGGGCACTAATATGGATCTCTTCCAGAGGGTTGGCCAGATAACTGTTTTCCAAAATTCTTATTATCTATGGAGGACACAAACATTTACACTAAAGAGATTTCAGAGGTTGTTTGTCAAATACTTTCATTTTATAGAACAAGATAAGGAAATTGGTGTCTAAGGAATTTCAGCTTTTGACCTAAAGTAAAGATCTAGTGGAAGAACAATGACAGAAGGAATTAATACACACACTGATGCAATGAAATGCTTGGTTTTCTAGTTCTTCTTTAATGAATACTTAAGGTGTTTTCCCATCTAATGTTCTAGTGTGCTAAATAGTTTCTTTTAAAATTCCATGCCTCAAAGTCAACTTATTTTACCCTTTGTAGAAAAAGGGAAATATGAGTAAATATGATTAAAATTTCCCCATTTATACAAATCTTGGAGCTCTGGTAGCATAGTGGCTAAGGCACTTGACTGCTAACCAGAAGCCTGGCAGCTCAAACCCACCAGCCATTCCTCGGAAGGAAGATGGGGCAATCTACTTCCTTAGTGATACTGCCTCAGAAACCCAAGGAGGGGTCACTATGAGTCGGGTCCAACTCGATGGCAAACAACAACAACAACATACAAATCTTACTGTATTCTATATTAATATCTTTGTTTAAATCTTTGAATATACCACTAACTCAAAATAGGAAGAAAGACAGTTACCCATTGAGGAGGGTCCAGAAACTGTTTTGCCTCTATGTAGTCTATAAAAATTCAGATTTCCTAAGTGAGTTTAGATCAGGGATAGAGAGAGGAGTTTCACATTCCAATAGCTGTTATAATTCTTGCTGATTTAATCCCAAACCATACTTTTTTACTCCCTCTTCAATCATTACCTGAATCCCTACTGTGCTCAGTGAAATTTTTCCTTCTTCCCTAAGCCTATATCAATTGCCACTTTGATAGCGATACAGCATGCTAAGTAATGGGCAGGACTCGGCTAAAGTTGATTTAATAGAAATTTGTTTTACTGGAACATAAAGCTGTTTCACTAGAAACTTATTTTCATCTAGCACAATCCTGTTGTTGTTACATGCCCTCGAGTCGGACCCGACTCATAGCGACCCCTTCTTGGGTTTCAGAAACCCAAGGAGGGGTTACTATGAGTCGGGTCCGACTTGACGGCACATAACAACAACAACAACATCGCTATGGAAGTAAATTGCCTCATCTTCCTTCCGAGGAGTGGCTGGTGGGTTTGAACCGCCAGCCTTATGTTTAGCAGTCAAGTGCTTTAGGCAGAAACACTAGGCCCCTGTCGTGTAAAATTAACGCAAGTGTAGACCTGCCATTCCATGACTTGTAAGTGGGACCATATTTAAGTATATCTGCTTATTTCTTTGAATGCAGATGCAAAGTAGTATATTCTGAAAAATTTTTTTAAAAGGATTCAAAATTGCACGATGCAGATTAAAAAGCATAGGTATAAATTGGACCAGCATTAGATTGTACACTGCAGTGTTGCTTGTTTGTTCAACATTTCTCTCCCAAGAAGTCAGAAATAGTGTTGTTTCTAGTCTTATGTTGATAAACTCTAAGTGTTATTATTATTTTCTCCTGGGGTAACTATGGTTTTACCTTCCTGCAGCACTAAGGACCAGTGAATAACCTTCACAAATGAGAACAACTAATAAACATTGAGTTGCTATGAACCTGAAGACCCATTATCCAAACGTTGTACTCTTATTAAGTCTTAATATCAACCCCAAAAATTCACATCAGTGCTAATAATTTTAACACATCATCTATTTCCCTGTAATAACTCCCAAGAAGCACTTCCAAGGTACTGCCTAATTAAGACCATTGTCTTTCTTTCTTAGGACACACCAAATCCATACAATATTTGCCTTCATCCATCTATAACAAAAAAATAATCTTAAATAAGACTAATTAACACCTGGCTGCTGAGGGAAGGTGAAATATTCTGCCTACCATCTGGCTGTAACAACAATAACAACAACAAAGAAAAACCCTTATAAGTTATCAGGCATGTGATTAACTGGGAACTGCTATCAGTCTTCAGGTTAATACAGGGAGTCATCAAATGCACAGCAACAAATTAAGGTTAGCAAGGCAGAGACCACACAGAAGAACATTGAGGTGCAATGGCAGCCTCAATGGACTTGGCTCTGAGCCATATGGGAAATCAATACTCCAAGGACCATTAACCACCCATAAGGAGCACAAATGTTCATTTCCTGTTAACAGCAGGAGAGGACATTTCTGAGGGTGGGCGACTAAGGCAATCCTGACAATTTCAGGGAAACACTAGGGCTGCACATCAAGCTAGGCTCTCCGAGAGTCAGAAAAGTATTTTCAGTGTTTACCTTTTTTTTTTTTTTTTTTTGGTTATACTTTTGTGGAAAATTGATCACTTGGGTATCTTCAGAAACATATGTACATTACCTCAAGATCAAGAAATTGAAAAATATCCACTGCTTTTACTGGGAATGTTGCTATTCTAAGGTAGGCATTGGATAGTAAAAAGTAGAAAGAAGAATGAGTTTTAAGAAAATTTTTCCTTACTACTTATATATGTATCAATGAATGAAGAGGTGATGGTTCTCTAGAGCTCTAATTCAGCCATCACACAGAGGGTAGGGAAGATAGCTGTGAAAACCTTAGGCAACAAATCGTGCAATACTAGGATCAATCCTAGATCTTTTTGCGGTATGGACACAACTCTAGCCTTTCCTTTCTGAAAGCAGTTGGCTCATCTGAATGCCTGTTGCTGCCCCCTGGTGGCCCAAGGATTCTTGCAGCAGAGCCCATTTCTTTTCCCCCAATAAAAATTTGTCCCTCAGAGTCCTACTTTATTCTTTTCAAAATCATAGAAAAAGAGGATTTCACGGTTGAAAAATAATTTATATATCACACTCCTTTTCAAGCCAAAACAATAATAGTGGCAAATATGTACAGAAAGTGATCATTTTAAGTAACAATTCTTACATTTTTATAATACATTCATATTTTGTTTCATTCAATCATGTGTGTGTGTGTGTATGTGTGTACATACATTTTATATATATTTATATATACATGTATACAAGCAGTCCCTGGGGTATGAATGAGATCTATTCCTAAGTGTGTTTTTAAGAATTTGTAGATAAGTCAGACCCGGTGCATATGGTTCTTATTTAGTCTCATTTTAGACAAAGAAGAGAATTGAAGACTTTTCAATGATTTAAAAGCTTCACATGCAACAAATAAAGGTGATTATGGTAATGAATTTGTTGCCAGTAGGGGTTGGTTCAACCGTTTTAAAGTAAGGGCAAATGTATATAACATTAAAGGGCAACTCTGCTTGCTGAAAGTGAAGATGACTTGAAGCACATGAAGATTAAAAACTAAAGTCCACAACACATAAAACGAAAATCCTCACAACTGGACCAATAACCAGCATCATGATAAATGGAGAAAAGATTGAAATTGTCAAAGATTTCATATTACTTGGTTCCACAATCAACACCAATGGAAGCAGTGGTCAAGAAATCAGATGACATATTACTCTGAGCAAATCTGCTGCAAAAGACCTCTTTAGAGTGCTAAAGAGCAAAGACATCTCTTTGAAGACTAAGGTGCACCTAAGCTAAGCCATGGTATTCTCCTTTGACTCATATGCATGTGAAAGCTGGGCAATGATCAAAGAAGAGTTGATGCTTTTGAGTTGTGGTGTTGGCGAGGAATACTGAAAGTCCCATGGACTGCCAAAAGAACTAATAAATCTGTCCTGGAATAAGTGCAGCCAGAATGCTCCTTGGAAGCAAGAATGGCCAGACTTCATCTCACCTACTTTGGTCAAGTTGTCAGAAGGGACTATTCCTTGGAGAAGGGTATCATGCTTGTTAAAGTAGAGGGTCAACTAAAATGGGGAAGGCCCTAAACAAGATGGATTGACAAAGTGGCTGCAACGATGGGCTCAGGTATAGTAATGATTGTGAGACTAGCTCAGGACCAGGCAGTGCTTCATTCTGTTGTACACAGGGTTGCTATGAATTGGAGCCAACTCAATGGCACCTAACAACAACAACAAAGGGCAAGTAGGAGTTGTCTGTAAGGTGGATGTTCATAACTTTGTTACTGCCTGTGGAAGTTGGAGATGTGTGTCAACTTGGCTGGACCACAAGCAGTTGTGAGGTGGGTTATTCCCATGATGGACAGATGTATATGTTTTGACCAGCTAATCCATTGAAAGGGAGTGTCCCTTGGGGTGTGGCCTGTTTCCAATATATTTATGGACATCTTGGGAAAAGAGACACTCTTCTGTGCATCGGGATCCTGTTGTGCTGCCTACAACTGTCCATGAATGAACAATCCACCATTTGGCCTGGAGATCTTGGATTCGTCATTTGTTGGAGTCAACAGCCGGTATACTGTGTGCATACCTTGAGTTTGTCAGCCCCTGCAGCTGCATAAGTCAGGAAAAGCCTCCAGCTTGATGTATGATCCAAGAACTTGGGACTTGCCAGCTTCTATAAGTGTGTGAACAATTTTCCTAAGTTAAATTTCTCTTTCTCTATATGTATATATAAGCTTTACTGGTTTTGCTTCTCTAGAGAACCCAGACTAACACACTGCCTATAATATGTGTATGTGTGTGTGTGATCATGGCTGTTTTTTGTTACTTGGTGTTTTCTTAGTTGCCGTGGTGTAGGCTCCAACTTATGGAAACTCCATGCATAGCAAAATGAAACATTGCCCAGTCCTATGCTATCTTCACGATCATTGACATGCACAAGCCTACTGTTGCAGCTATTCTGTAGTGCCACCCAACCTAAGTGGATTATCTTCCAGCACTATATTTTACAATATTCTTTTGTGATCCACAATTGGCTAAGTTTTTGAAACATATCACCAGGTCTTTCTTCATAGCTTATTTTAGTTTGGAAGCTCCACTGAAACTTGTCCACCATTGGTGCTATTTTTGTATTTGGAATACTCATTCCATATTTTCCATCATCATCGCAAAAAGCATGTCATGATAGTATGACAAATTGACAGACTGGTAGTAGTGGTAGTATGTTTGTATTCATAATTGCCATCTATTAAGTAGTTACTAGATGATAGGTACACCTATTGCATCATTTAATGACAATAACTTCATCATTTTACGGATGAAGATAAAGACTGTGGTAGTTAAGGCTATGTGTCAACTTGGCTGGTCCATGATTCTAAGTGGCTTACCAGTTATGATGTTGTTATTCCTCATGATGAGAGTGGATATAATATAATCACCTCCGTCAGGAAATCTGCTATGAGAAGTCAATAAGTTAAAAGGGAGTTACTTTCATGCTATGGCCTGCTTGCAATATATAGGAAAAAGCTTTGGAAAAGGTTTCTGCCTTTTTGCTCGTTTGGGATCCTGCATTTGTCTGATCATCATCTCCAGTCTCTGAACTTGAACCAGTGGCTACCATGTTGCCTGCTAATCTTGAGATTGTTGCCTTTACAGCCTATGAGCCAACCATGTGTCATTTTACCTGCTGATCTTGTGTTTGTCAGCCTCTGAAGCCAGCAGCTTGTTATAGCTTCTGCCGATCTTGAGTTTGTCAGCTCCTGTAGCTGTGTGAGTCAGGAGAAACCTCCAGCTTGACATTTGACCTACAGACTTAGGATTTGGCAGTCTCTACGACTGCATTAACGATTATACATATAAACGTCACTAGCTTTGTTTGTCTAGCAAATCCAGGCTAAGATAACTTGGTACCAGGAGTGGTTGTAGAGAAAAAAGAAAAAAAAAAAATCATAAGGATGAGTTTTCTAAATTGATTCTCGAGTTTGAAAAGTTTGTAAAGTCACTGATGAGTCTGCCTCCATTAGTAAAGATGGTGCTGCTAATCCATGGTATGAGGTGGCAATATTAATAAACAAAATAGCACCATCAAAAGATAAAGTATTGGTGAGAAGTAAGACTCTGGGTGATCAAATATTTGATATTTTTCTGCAATTCTGTCAGAAAGAGGGGTATAAGGAAGCTGGTTGGTTGGTCCTACTTTTGCTAGACAAAGTGATGAAAGCAAGATAAGCTCAGGGCTGCTGAGTCACTGTTCAAGTGCAGCATAAAATACCTCAATGTTAAGAGTTCTGGCAAGATAACCAAAAAAGGCAAACAAACTACACAAACTCTCTGCAATAAAACAATGAGAAATCAATTGAAATTGGTGTATAAGACAATCCTGGAACCCTGAGTTTTGAAGGCAAAGATAAATAAGTGGTTTAAATACCAACTAGTACAAGAACCTTAATGAAAACAGTGACTAAGGAGACAAACTGAGCTGCTGACTGCCAGCTGTCCTGAGGGCACAGCCATTTTGAATATATCCCAGTAGCAGCGTAGGAATCAGCTCTACTCACTAAAGACTGCATGGACAAGGACAACATTGGTGCCCGACAACCGGAAAGGAAAACAGTGAATAAGGAGATAAACAGACCTGTGGACAGCAGCAGGTATCCTGAGGCCGCAGACATTTTAAATTATTCACAGGCTGCTGTTCAGACCATTTTGAAATACTCACAAGTGATGGGCAAGATCATTTTGAATATATGAAAGTAGTGTTCTTACCTAGACTGTTATATAGAAATGGATTCCACTTACTGAGGACAGAATGGGCAGCTGCACTAGAGGCTGATGACTGGAAAGGTGCAATATTCCCCTTGTTACTCTTATACCCCACATACTCTTGGTGAACAGAGGTGCTGTGCTGCACCCCCACAGTTTTGCTTTTGATTGTTTGTTTTTAAATTGTTCTTTTTATCTTCCTACTTTCACCACCACTCACCCTTTCCCATCCCTGGTTCATATCCTTTTCCATCCCTGGTTCATGTTTTTTTCTTTATATCTTTTCCTTTTTTTTTGGTTCCCTTTTTTTCCCCCCTATCTTTCTTTTGGTTCTTCTCATCCTGTTTTTCCTTTTGCAGTTTCCCCATTTTTTCTTTGCTCTTGCTCTTTTCTCTCATTGCTCCTTCTCTAGATATTATGGCTTATTTATTTATTTATTTGCTTTTACTCAGAATCTTTAGTTTATCCTTTTATAATATATTTTGAAATTTTTTCTGCTTATTTATTACTTCTTTTTTTTTTTGGTAGTTGTTCCTGTTTGTTTTTGAGATTTAAGTTTTTTTTTTTTCTCATGCTTTTAACTTTTGGTGTTTAATTTTTTTTTTCCTAACTGAGTGGAAGACAACTGTTCCAACACAAACCAATCATACCTGCACCTTCTGCAGTCCCCCTACTGAATGAGGACCAATACTTGCTTTTGCACCAACTTACCAACAACAGACAGAAGCCAATACCAGCTCAACTCACCCTCCACTGCTCCTTACAAACAGCTAACAGAGATCTGTGCACACACTCTCATTCTCTTTCATACATTAAACATAAATACAACATCCCCACAATGTCTCAGAGCCAACAGATCATCACAGTCCACACAAAGAAACAGCATATAACGGTACAAACAAGGGACAAACCCAGGATACACACCCAGAAAACATCCCTGAGGAAGAAGCAGCATTGGAACTCCTTGATAAGGAATTCAAAAGAGTTATATTTAGGTATCTTCAATGGATTGAGAAACAGACCAAGGAAAACTCTGACAAGATAAAGGAAAACATTAACAAAATTAAGGAAAACACAGACAAAACCCTAGAACAATTTAGGAAAACAATATAAGAACAAATTGACAAAATAAACAAAAAATTAGAAAAGATAAAAAACATAAATAGAAATACAGAAGACTAATACTAAAATTTCAGAAATAGATAACACATTGAATGGGCAAGGGAGTAGAACTGAATCAATGGAAGGAAGAATTAATGAGATTGAAGACAAATACTTCAATACTAGTTTGTTAAGGGATCAGTCAGACGAAAGATCAAAACAAAGTGTAGAAATCCTAAGATTCATGTAGAATACCATCAAGAGGAATGTTGTTGTTGTTGTTGTTGTTGTTATGTGCCGTCGAGTCGGCCCCGACTCATAGCAACCCCTCCTTGGGTTTCCGAGGAAGTATCACTATGGAAGTAGGATTGCCCAACCTTCCTTCTGAGTCAAGAGGAATAACTTACATATAATCAGAATTCCAGAACAGGAAAAGACAAATAAAACCACAGAGAATATTGTCAAAGATTTGTTGGTAAAGAATTTCCCTAATACGATAAATGAGAGAATATATCCTTTCAAGAAGTTCAATGAACCCCAAACACGACAGATCCCAAAGGAAAATCACTAAGACATATCATCAAACTCACCAAAACTAATGACAAAGAAAGAATCCTGAAAGCAGCATGGGAAAAAAGAAAAGTTACCTACAAAGGGTAATGAATAAGGCTAGGCTCTGATTTCTCTACAGAAACCATGCAGGCAAGAGGCCAGTGGGATGATATATATAAATCCTTGAAAGAAAGAAATCGCCAACCCAGATTTACATACCCAGTGTATTAGTTAAGTTTGTGTCTCAACTTGGCTGGGCCTTGTTGAGTGGCTGGGTAGCTGGATGTAGTATTCCCCATGATTACACTGGTAATCAGCTTCATTGTGGAATCTACTGTGAGCAGCTGAGTAGCTGCTTTAGGGATGTGGTCTGCTTCCTGTATATAAGGAGAAATCTTGGGGAACAGTCTCTAGCTTATGGCACACTTGAACCCTGCATATAGCCACATCATTGGTCAGCAGCCTGTAATGCTCTGCTGATCCTGGTCCTTTCAATGGACTTGAATTAATGGTCTGCTGTATGGTTTGGTAACATTGGGACTGTGCCTTTTTACTTGTCAACCTTGGGCTTGTCAGTCTCAGCAGCCAGAAGCTGTCTGAGTGAAGAAAAGCTTGTAGCTTCAGTGGGTCAGGAGCATGAGGCAGAGGTGAACTGAAGGTTTAGGGGCTTTTACCAAACCCCTAGAGTCTGGCACTTTGGACTCAGACTTAAAGCCTCCAAAATTGTAAGTATAAACTCCTGTTTGTTAAAGCTATCCCACTGTGGTATATTCTTGTCAGAGCAGTATTAGGTAACCAGAACATCCAATAAAATTGTTTATCAAATATGAGGGTAAAATTAGGAGATTTCCATATAAGCAAAATTAAGGAAATTTTTTAAAACCAGATCAACTTACAAAAGATATTAAAGAGGGTCCTTCAGACAGGGAACTAATAGCAGCAAATAACAGCCAAATGATTGACACACATGAAGATATAGCCCAGACATCAATCCAGTTATAGAAATATCCAAAGTAAAATAAACTTATAAGATTTTAAACAATGAACCAGAGACATCAACTGATAAATGAAGACAACTATAAACCAAAAAGGGAATAAATAATGTAGTTAAAGAACTTCAAAATGGTGAGAAAGTCAAGATAGTTATGAGATAGAACAGACAATTTTAAATTTGGTAAGAAAATTATAAATCACAGGGTAACTTCAAAGAAAAATAATAAACCTTCACATCAAAATTAAAAAGAGGACAAACATAAATATTTAGCAAATGCTAAAACAATAGCAATGAAGATAATGATAACACAATTCATAAACAAAATGAGCTCAACACAGAAAATTATATGGAACAAAGAAATCAGCAACACCATGAAAAAATACATAACAAAATGACATCAATACATTCATACTTGTTGATAATTACAGTTGATAATTACAATACATTCATACTTGTTGTTAATGTCAATGGATTAAATGCATCACTCAAGAGAAGGAGAATTGCAGACTGGATAAGAAAACATGACCCATCAATATGCTATCTACAAGAGACTACCTTAGACATAAAGACAAAAATAGACTAAAAATCAAAGGTTAATAAAAGATATACCAAGCAATGACAACCAAAAAAGGACAGGAGTGGCAGTATTCATTTCTGATAAAATACATTTTAAAATAAAAATGACCAAAAGACACTAGGAAGGACATTATGTAATGATTGAAGGATTAATCGAACAAGAGGATTTAACCATAATAAATATCTATGCACCCAATGAAAAAGCCCCAACATGCACAAAGCAGACTTTAACAGAAGTGAAAAGACAAATAGATAAATCTACAGTAAGGGTAGAATATCTTAATGCACCACTTTCAATAAGAGATAGAACAACTTGAAAGAAAACTCAACAAAGGTGCAGAAGAACTAAACAATATGATTGGCAAATTTGATCTTATAGACATTTATAGAGCACTCCACCCAACAGCAAAATATACATTCTTTTCCAGCATACATGGAACATTCTCCAGGATAGACCGTATGTTAGAGCATAAAGCAAGCCTCAATAAATTTAAAAACATTGAAATACTGGAAAGCATCTTCTCAGATCACAATGTTATAAAAGTAGAAATCAACATTAGGAAAGCCAACATAAAAAGAGCAAACTCATGGAAACTGAATAACAGTCTCCTTAAAAAATGACTGGGTAATAGAAGAAATAAAAAATAAAATAAAATTTTAAAAGTTCTTTGATCAAACGAGAATGAAAGTACAATATACCAAATTCTTTGGGACACAGCAAAATTAGTGATCAGAGGCCAATTTATAGCAACAAATGCACACACCAAAAAAGAAGAAAGAGCCAAAATTAAAACTTTCAACCAACCTCTTCAACAATTAGAAAGAGAACAGCAAGAAAAGCTTACAGTCACCAGAAGAAAGGAAAAAAATAAAGATCTGAGCAGAAATAAATGAAACAGAAAATAGAAACACAATAGAAAAAGTCAACACAAATTGTTGTGTTTGCCATCAAGTCAGATAAGACTCATAGCTACCCCTCCTTGGGTTTCTGAGGTGATATCACTATGGAAGTAGATTGTTCAACCTTCCTTCTGAGGAGTGGCTGGTGGGTTTGAACTACCAGCCTTCTGGTTAGCAGTCAAATGCCTTAGGCACTATGCTGCTAGAGGTCCTCAACAAGAATAGAAGTTGGTTATTTGAAAAGCTCAATAAAATTGACAAACCACTGGCAAAATTAACAAATGAAAAGAAGGAAGAGATACAAATAACATTAATAAGAAATGAAATGGGTGACATCACAACAGAACCAACAGAAATAAAAAAGAATATCAGGATACTTTTAAGAATTGTTCTTGTTGTTGTTGTTGTTGTATGCCATCAAGTCAGACCCGACTCATAGTGACTCCTCCTTGGGTTTCCAAGGTAGTATCACTATGGAAGTAGATTGCCCAATCTTCCTTCCGAGGAGTAGCTGGTGGGTTTGAACCTCCAGCCTTCTGGTTAGCAGTGAAGTGCCTTAGGCACTACACTACCAGAGCTCCTATGAAGAACTGTACTCCAACAAATTTGAAAACCTAGAAGAAATGGACAGATTTCCAGAAACACACTACTTACCTGAACTAATACAGACTAAGGTAGAAAATCTGAACAGACCCATAACAAAAGAAGAAATTGAACATATCATAAAAATATTACCAACAACAGCAACAAAAATTCCTCATCCAGATAGTTTTACTAGAGACTTCTACAAATCGTTCAGAGAAGAGCTGACACCTATCCTATTCAAACTATTCCAGAACATATATAAAAAAAAAAAATGAATCCTCCCAAATATATTTTATGAAGTGAGAATACCCTGATACCAAAACCAGGCAAAGACACCACTAGCAAGGAAATCTACAGGCCAATACCTGTCATGAATATAGATGCAAAAATCTTCAGTAAAATCATAGCCAATAGACTCCAACAATGTATCAGAAAAATAATTCATCATGACCAAGTGGGATTCATACCACATATGCAAGGATGGTTCAACATTAGATAAACAATCAACATAATCCACCATATAAGTAAAATAGTCACATGTTCATATCAATAGATGCAGAAAAGGTATTTGATAAAATCCAACACATTCCTGATTAAAAAAAAAAAAAAACTCAGCAAAATAAGAATAAAAGGGAAATTCCTCAAAATAATAAAGGGCACATATGCAAAAGCAGCAGCCAACAATACTCTCAATGGAGAGAGATTGAAACATTTCTCCTTGTAAACAGGAGACAAAGATGTTCTCTATTACCACTTCTATTCAACATTGTATTGGAAGTCCTAGTCAGGGCAATAAGGCAAGAAAGGGAAATCAAAGGCATCCAAATTGGTAAGGAAGAAGTAAAAGCACCCCTATTTGCATATAATATGATCTTATACATTAAAAACCCAACAGACTCAGCAAAAAAATTTACTGGAACTTACTGAAAAATTTAGCATAGTGACAGGATTCAAGATCAATCTAGAAAAAATCAGTTGGATTCCTCTATACCACCAAAAAGATTGCTAATAAGTAAATCAATACCAATTACAGTAGCTATCAAAAAGATAAGATACTTGGGAATAAATATTACCAGGAACACAAAAGACCTATACAAAGAAAACTACAAAACACTACTTCAAGAAACTGTAAGAGATCTACATAAATGGAAGAACATAACACTCTGATTGATAGGAAGAATGAACGTTTTGAAAATGCCAATACTACCCAAAGCAGTCTATACATTCAATGCAACCCCTATCTGGAATTCATCAACTTTCTTTAAAGACGTGGAAAAACCAATCATTAACTTTATATGGAAAATAAAGAGGCCTAGGATAAGCAAAGCACTATTTATGAAGAAAAACAAAGTAGGAGGTCTCACACTCCCAGATCTCAAAACTTACTATACAACCACAGTTGTCAAAGCAGCCTGGTATTGGTACAAAAACAGACATAGACCAACCAAAAAAAAAAAAAAAAAAAACCTTACTGCCATCAAGTCGATTTTGACTCATAACAACCCCTTCTTGGCTTTCCAAGACAGTGTCTCTATGGAAGTAGGTTGCTCAATCTTCCTTCCAAGGAGTGGTTGCAGTGGAACAGAATTGAGAAACTGGAAATAGATCCATCTACCTATGGTCAGTTGATCTTTGACAAAGGGCCAAAATCCACCAAATGGGGAAGAGATAATCTCTGTCACAAGTGTTGTTAGGTGCTGTTGAGTCATCTGCAACTTATAGCTACCTCATGTAAAATAGAAGGAAACATTGCCATATCCTGTGCCAGCCCCACAATCTCTGCTATACCCAAGACCATCATTGCAGCCACTGTGTCAACCCATCTCATTGAGGGCCTTTCCCTTTTTCATTGTCCCTCCACTTTGCCAAGCATGATATCCTTCTCCAGGGGATGGTCCCTTCTGACAACATGACCAAAGTAGGTGAGATGAACTCTGTCCATTCTCACTTCCAAGGAGCATTCCAGCTGCACTTCTTCCAGGACAAATTTGTTACTTCTTTCAGCAATGCATGGTATCTTCAGCATTCTTCACCAACACCACAACTCAAAAGCATTGACTCTTCTTTGGTCTTTCTTTTTCATTGTCCAGCTCTCACATGCATTTGAGACAATTGAAAATACCATGGCTTGTGTCAAGTGCACTTTATCTTTAAGGAAACCTCTTTGCTCTTCAAAAAGAGGTCTTTTGAAGCATATTTGCTCAAAGCTATATGATGTCTGATATCTTGACTGCTGCTTCCATTGGTGTTGATTGTAGAGCCAAGTAATAAAAAGTCTTTGACGACTTCAATCCTTTCTCCATTTAACATGATGCTGCTTATTGGTCCGACTGTGAGGATTTTTGTTTTCTTTATATTGAGGTGTAATCCATACTGCAGACTGTAGTCTTCAATCTTCATTAGTAAGGGTCTCACGTCATCCCCACTTTCAGTGAGCAAAATTGTGTCATCTGCATAACACAGGTTGTTAGTGAGTCTTCCTCCGATCCTGATGCCATATTCTTCTTCATATAGTCCAGCTTCTCAGATTATTTTTTTGGCATACAAATTGAATAAATTTGGTGAAGGGATCCAACCTGACACACTTCCTTCTTGATTTTAAACCATGCAGTGCCCCCTTGTTCTGTCTGAATAGCAACCTCCTGGTCTACATACAAGTTCCTCATGAGCACAATTAAATGTTCTGGAATTCCCATTCTTCTCAATGTTATCCCTGATTTGTTATATTCCACACAATTGAATGACTTACACAAATGGTGCTGGCAAAACTCACTCTTCATTTGCAGAAAAATGAAGATTCATACTTCATACCATACATAAAAATGAACTCCAGGTGGATTAAAGAGTTAAATGTGAGACCTAAAACTGTAAAGTTCATCAAAGAAAAAATAGAGGCAAACTTAAGGGCCCTAATCTATGGCATAAATAGACTATCAAGTATAACTGAAGATGCACAAACAGCAGAAGATAAAGTAGGTGATAGGGACCTTCTAAGAATTAAAATCTCATGTGCATCAAAAGACTTCTCCAAAAGAGTAAAAAGCAAACTCACAGAATGGGAAAAAATATTCAGCAATGACATACCAGACAAAGGACTTATCTCTAAAATTTGTAGAAAACTCCAACCCCTCAACATCAAAAAGACAATCCAGTTAAAAAATGGGCAGAATACATGAACAGACACTTTATCAAAAAAGATATTCAAGAAGCCAACAAGCACATGAAGAAATGTTCATGATTATTAGCCATTAGAGATGCAAATCAAAACAACCATGAGATACTATTTCAAGCTAGCATTAATAGCAAAGTTCAACAAGATGGAAAATAACAAATGCTGGAGAGGATGTGGAAAAATAGTGATTCTCATACACTGCTAGTGGGACTGGGAAATGATACAATCCCTGTGGGAATCAGTATGGCAATTCCTTAAAAAGTTGGGAATAGAAATACCATTTGATCCAGCCATCCCATTACTAGGTATATATCCTTAAAAAATGAGAGGTAGGACACCCATGTTCATCACAGTACTATTCACAATAGTAAAGAGATGGAAACAACCTAAGTGCCCATCAACCAAGGAATGGATAAACAAACTCTGGTACATACACATGATGGAATACTATGCAACCCTAGAGAATAATATAAAATCTGTAAAACACCACAAAATGTGGATGAACTTGAAGAACATTATGCTAAGTGAAATAAGTCAATCACAGAAAGACAAATATTGTATTAGTCTGCTATTGTAAAAAGTCAAGGAAAGTTTATACATGAAAGGAAAATTTCCTTGTGGGTTACATGGGATGGGAGGGGAGGAGAGAGAAAATTGCTAGACAGGCTGAAAAAAAAAAAAAAAAAAAAAAAATGATGATAGATAGATAGGTAGGTAGATAGATAGAGTCACTGTTAGAGACATCACCTAGGGCAGCACCTGGGTCATTGTCTGGGGCATTACCTGAAGCAGATGCCTTACAAGACATTCCCAGGAGCCATTCCCTTCCAGTATTGTTGCTTCTAGACCTATAAATAGTAAACCTATTAATTCCCAGAGAGCCCCAAAAGGCAAAGTACAATGTGTGCCCAGGAAGAGTTATTCCAAAAAAATTGTTTGATTTTTCAGGCAACTGAAGAATACATGTGGGAATGGCTATTAAGAGGATGGGATAATGGTGCAAAGCATGTAACACTGGATCAGTCTGAGTTTACTGATTTGGGCCCACTAAATCACAGATTCTCCATTCAATGTGTCAGCTCAAGAGGTTAGGAAAGGATTTAATTGTTTGGTTGATTTACTGAAGTATGGATTATGCAGTGGCCTACACTAAGTCAAGTTGAAGTACCAAACTTGCCTTGGTATAATATAAAAGGTTATCCAAAGGCTTAGGGAAATAGGTAAGTTAGAATGGATTTATCAGGTGAGACCCACAGACTCATACATGGAGTGCCCAGAGAACATAACTTTTTCCACTGCAGTGAAGAACAAATTTGTGAAGGGATCCCTAGCATCCTTGAAGATTGCTGTGGTTGCTATTTTATGCAAGCCAGATTTGAGAGTGAGCACTGCCCTAATTTAACTAAGAGACCTAACTACGATGGGGCTGATTGAACTCCATGGTGGTAGGGTCCAAGTGACAACACTTAATCAACAAAGACAAGGTAGGTGTGATTACCATAATGGACAGCAGATTCAAAGCGATAATCAGAATAGTCTGACTTGCATGGACTTTATGGCATTGGCTACATAGGCACAGTGATCCTAGGAATGAAATATACTAAATATTTATTTAATCTATACAAGCAGAAGAACTCTAGGTCAAGTAAACAGCACTGTAAATTGAATCACCAGAGTCACTGCCCCTCAATCAATACCCAGACTCGAGCCAGTTTATAGACCCACAACCCCTTGAATGAAGGAGAATCTGAGTCCCCTTGAGGAAGGATCCCACTAAACTGCCAAAATGTATACTATTAATCTTTCTCCCAGCATTCCCCAAAGGCAGCTACAGCTCTTTTCAAGAGTGGCTGTTTATTGGGAAAAGGAAATAATCAGGCTTTTCAGAGATTACTGGATACTAGCTCTGAACTCTGGTAGCATAGTGGCTATAACACTTGCCTGCTAACCAGATGGCTGGCGGTTCAAACCCACCAGCCACTCCTCGGAAGGAAGGTTGGGCAATCCTACTTCCGTAGTGATACTGCTTCGGAAACCCAAGGAGGGGTCGCTATGAGTCGTGGC
>NW_006921800.1:3355704-3380523 GCF_000298275.1 Orycteropus afer afer | reverse complement strand
GGAAGGAAGGTTGGGCAATCCTACTTCCGTAGTGATACTGCCTCGGAAACCCAAGGAGGGGTCGCTATGAGTCAGGGCCGACTCGACGGCACGTAACAACAACAACAACAGCTCTGAACTCACATTAATTCCAGTTTTTTTCAGAAGTGGGTGGCCCTGTCCTTCCTCCCAGTCTGTCTTAGTCTGGAAGATCTGCTGAAACATGTCCACCAAGGGTGAGTCTGGTGGTATTTGAAATATCAGTGACATAGCTCCAGCCTCACAGCTGCCATAATATGACAAACTGACAGATGATGGTAGGATACTAATTCCAGAAGACCCAAAACATCACTGTGGACAACCAGTCAGAGTGGGTGCATATGGAAGTCAAGTTATTGATGGAGTCTTATCTCAGATCCATCTTACAGTGGTCTGGTGGGTAACCAAACTGACCCTGTAGTGATTTCCCCAGTTGCAGAATGCATAATTGGAATAGATATACTCAGCAACTGGGAGAACCACCACATTGGATTCTTGATATGTGGAGTTAGGGCTATTATGGTGGAAAAAGCCAAATGGAAGACATTAGAACTGCCCATACTCAGGAAAATATTAAACTGAAAACAATACTGCATTCCTAGAATAATTGTAGAGATTAGTGCCATTATCAAGGACTTGAATGATGCAGAGTTGGTGATTCCCACCACTTCCCAATTTAACTCAATTATTTGGCCTGAGCAGAAAAGAGACAGGTCTTGGAGAATGACACTGGATTATCATAAACTTAATCAGATGGTGACTTCAATTGCAGCTGTTATTCCAGATGTGGTTTCATTTCTTGAGCAAATACAATTCCTTGTACTTGGTATGCAGCTATTGATCTGGCCCATCCTTTTTCTCAATTCCTATTTTGAAGAAGCATCAGAAGCAGTTTACCTTCAGCAGGCAAGGCTAACAATACACTCTCAATGTGTTATGTCAGGGATATATCAACTCTCCAGCACTATGTCATAATTTAGTCTGCAAGGATCTTTATTGCCTTTCCCACCCACAAGATATCACATTGGTCCACTGCACTGAAGACATTATGTTGACCAGACCTAGTAATAAAGAAATATCAATGACACTAGACTTACTGGTGAGACATTTGCATGGTAAATAAATAAATAAATAACAAAAAAATCTCACTGCCATTGAGTCGATTATGACTCAGAGTGACCCCCACTGGGTTTCCAAGTCTGTAAATCTTTCTAGAAGTAAATTGCCCCATCTTCCTCCCATGGAGCAGCTGGTAGTTTTGAACTGCCAACTTGTAGTTAGCAGCCAAACACCTTACTCACTATGCCACCAGAGCTCCTTATCTGCATGCTAGAGGGTAGGAAATTAACTTAACAAAAATTTGAGCACCTTCTCTCAGTGAAATTTCTGGAGGTTCAGTGATGTGGGATATATCGAGATTATTCCTACTGAAGTGAAGGATAAGTTATTGGATCTGGTTCTTCCCACAACTAAAAAGGAGGTGCAATATCTGGCGGGCCTCCTTGGATTTTGGAGGCAACATATCTCTCACTTGGGTGTGCTAATCCAGCCTATTTATCAAGTGACTTGAAAAGTTGTTATTTTTGAGTGTGGCCCAGAATAGCAGAAAGCTTTGCAACAGTTCAGGCTGTTGTTGTGCAAGCTCTTCTGCCACTAGGGCCATATTATCTGGCTGATCCAATGATACTTGAATTATCAGTGGCAGATAGATAGATCATTTGGAGTCTTTGGCAGGCCCATATTGGTGAATCACAGATCCTTAGAATGTTTGAGCAAAGACCTATCATCTTCTGCAAATAACTACTCTCCTTTTGAGAAACAGCTTTTGGCTTGTTATTGGGCCTTAGTAAAGACTGAACACCTAACCATGGGCCATCAAGTCACCATGCAGCCTGAGCTGACATGGAAGGAAAATGATTGGAAATTTGGTGACAAAGACGTATGGAGAATAAGTATATGAACAGACCTTTCTGAATGGGCAAAAAACATGATGGTATTTGTGTCTCTCCAAGGGTGACCTCATGTGAAAGTTGGAGTTGTGTGTCAACTTGGCTGGACCACAATTCTGAGTGATTTAAGCAGTTGTGATGTGGGTTATTCCCATGATGAGATCAGATGTATATGTTTTGTGCAGCCAATCCATTGAAAGGGAGTTTCCCTAGAGGTGTGGTCTGCTTCCAATATATTTATGGACATCTTGGGGAAAGAAACACTCTTCTGTGGATTGGGATCCTGTTGTGCTGCCTACAACTGTCCATGAGTGAACACTCCACCATTCAGCCTGGTGATCTTAGATTCATTATTCATTAGAGCCAACAGCTGGTATAATTCCTGCTAACCTTGAGCTTGTCAGCCCTTGCAATTGTGTGAATCAGGAAAAGCCTCCAGCTTGACATTTGATCCAAGAACTAGAGACTTGCCAGCTTCTATAAGTGTGTGAGCCATTTTCCTAAGATAAATTTCTCTGTGTGTGTGTGTGTGTATATGTATATATATATATATATATATATATATATATATATATATATATATATATAAGCTTTATTGGTTTTGCTTCTCCACAGAACCCAGCCTAACACATCTCACAAAAGGGGATTTTAACAATTAAATGGATAGGATGGCACGTTCTGTGGAAACTGATCATCCTCTCTCCCCAGCCACTCCTGTCACTGCCCAATAGGCTAATGAATAAAGTGGCCATGGTAACAAGGGTGGAGGTTATGTACAGTCTCAGTGACATGGACTTCCACTTACCAAAGCTGATTTAGCTACAGCCACTGCTAAGTGCCCAATCTGCCAGTGGCAGAGGCCAACACTGAGTCTGTGATGTGGAACCATTTCGATGGGGCAATCAGCCAGCAACTTGATGGCAGGTTGATTACATCTGACTATTTATATCATGAAAAAGGCAGTTTTTTGTTCTTACTGGAACAAACACTTACTCTGGGTAGAGATTCACCTTCCCTGATGCAGTATTTCTGCCAAAACTACCATTCAGAGACTTACAGAATGCCTTATCCACCATCATGGTATCCCATACAGCATCTGTTTGGATCAAGGGACTTACCTCACAGCAAATGAAATTCAATGAGGCCCCAATCTCATGGAATTCACTGGTCTTACCATGATCCCCAACATTCTGAAGTAGCTGGCTACATAGAACAATAGAATGGCCTTCTAAAGGCATAATTACAGTGCCAGCTGGGTGGCATACCTTGTAGGTCTGGGTCAATGTTCTCAAGGAGGCTGTGTATGATCTAAACCAGCAATGAATATATGGTGCTGTTTTCCCAAAAGCCAAGATTCATGAGTCCAGAAACCAAGGAATGGAGTGGGAGTGGCACCACTTACTATTACCCCTAGTGACTCACTCAAAAAATTTTCTGTTCCTGTCCCTGCAACTTTATTCTCAGCTTGCCTGGAGATCTTAGTCCCAAAGAAATGAATACTACCTGGAGACTGATTCCATTGAACTGGGAGTTTAAAAATGCCACCTGGCCATTTTAGGTTCCTCATGCCTCTGGAGCAACAGGCAAAGAAGGGAGTTACTATACTGTCTGGTGTGATTGATCCTGATTACCAAGGTAAATCTGGTTGATATTACATAATGGAGGTAAAGAAGAGTATGTCTGGAATTCAAGACATATCCTCCTCCCTGTGATTAAAGTCAATGCAAAACTACAGCAAACCAATTCTGATATGACTACTCATGGCCCAGACCCTACAGAAATGAAGATTTGAGTCATCTCACCAGGTAAAGAACCACAGCCAGCTTAGGTGCTTGCTGAAGGCAAGGGGAATACAGAATGGGTGGTAGAAGAAAGTAGTTCTAAGTACAGCTATGACTAAATGACCAGTTGCAGAAATGCGGACTGTGATTGATATTTTTTCCTTGTGTATGTGCATCAGATAATTTTGTTTTCATTAGTTATAAAATATAAGATGTAAACAGGACTACAGTTGTATGTGTATTGCTTGTATCATGTTAGGTGCAAGTATGACTTTATCATTGTCTTTGTTTAGAGATTATGTTTAGTTTAAGGAAATGTATACAGGTGCCAAGTTGACAAGGTGTGGACTGTAGTAGTTAAGGTTGGCTGGTCCATGATTCTAAATCCATGATTCTCTTCCTCTATCTCTCTCTCTCTTTCTCTATATGTATGTATATGTGCGTGTATCTATATATTCTGCAGCTCCAGTGGTATACTGGTTAAGACCAGCCACTCTGGAAGAAAGATGAGGCAGTCTGCTTCCATAAAGATTTACAGCCTTGGAAATCCAATGGAAGTTTCTATGAGTCAGAATCTACTTGGTGGCAATTAATTTGGTTTTTGGTTATATATTTATTAGCTTCACTGTTTTGCTCCTCTAGAGAACCTCGTCTTAGACACAAGTCTTGTCTAATTCCAAATCTTCTCAATTATGATAGTGATTATTTTGGCCAGAAGACCCAAGAATGTCCATATCCTATCCTAAACAGCCACTCTTCCCTTTATGAAGTTACTTTTTTCTTTTTATTGTGCTTTGGGTGCAAATTTAGAGAGCAGGATTGTTTGTTTTACAATCAATAATTCGTGTATATTTGGTTCCACTCCCCGATTATCATCCCCAACCCTAACCCACTCTCCTCTTCTACCTTCCTTGTGAACCCCCCCCAATCCTGGTTCCCTTCTTAGTTATGCACTCTTGTCTGTTCAGGTTTCCCTCCATGTGAATGCTGTGCCTCTGGTGCCCCCTGGCCAATTTCGCCAAGGGGTGTATCTCCGTAGAGTAGGTGGGTGCATCACCCTGGGTTGGGTGTTCTGCATGTAAGTCTTACTACTGTTGGGCTGAGAGCCATTCCTCAGGAGTGAACCTTATGCCAGACCAGAAGTGTATCCCAGGACCATAGTCTTAGGGGTCCCACTAGACTCCATCCAACCAGTAATTCTGGTTGTTATTGTGTCTTTGACTTTTGTTCCATGTATTTCCTCCCACTCTATCCAGGATCTTCAGTTTTGATCCCTTTCCAAGTGGTTGACTTTGGTAGCCAGGCACCTCCATGAGGTTTTTAAGATAAATTTATACATAGACAAAAATTACTGGTCAAAGAGCCCTCATGTACTGAAATTCTCTAGCTCAGTGAACTAGCCTGGACAGCATGGAAAAATGTTGTGCTTAGACTGGAGGTAGCTTAGAGCTAAACAGTATAGTCTAAAAAACATCATTCTGGGTCCTGAGATTAAGGGAGATACGAAGTACCAGAAGAGGAAAGAAGGAAGAATTGACAAAGAAATAAGAGGAGTTGCCAGAAGTTCTTTTCTCTACACTAGGGATACAAGATTGTTATAGATTAAATTGTGCCCCAAAGAAATATATGCTGCAGTCTTAACCACTGTACGTATGAGTGTGATATTGTTTAGAAATAAGGTGTCTTACATGGAGACACTTACACATCTATGTCAAGAAATTTGGAAGGCAGCTACCTGGCCAATAGACTGGAAGAGATCCCTATTTGTACCCATTCAAAAAAAAGGTGATCCCACAGAATGTGGAAATTATCAAACAATATCATTAATATAACACACAGGTAAAATCTTGTTGAAGATAATCCAAAAACAGTTGCAGCAGTGTATTGACAGAGAACTTCAAGAAATGCAAGCCAGATTCAGAAAAGGACATGGAACAAGATATCATTGCTGATGTCAAATGGATATTGGCTGAAAACAAAGAATACAAGAAAGATGTTTACTTGTGTGTTATTAACTATACAAAAGCATTCAATTGTGTGAATCATAACAAATTGTAGATAACATTAAGAAGGAGCTCTGGTGGCATAACGCTTAAGGCATTTGACTGCTAACCAGAAGGCTGGCGGTTCAAACCCACCAACCACTCCTCAAAAGGAAGGGTGGGCAATCTACTTCCATAGTGATAATGCCTTGGAAACCCAAGGAGGGGTCACTATGATCCAAGGAGTTGGATCTCGATAGCAATGTGGTTTTTTTGTTGTTGTTGTAGTTGTTTTTTGGTTTTTTTTTTTTTTTTTTTTGGTTGAGCAGAATGGGAATTCCAGAACACTTAATTGTGCTCATGAGGAACCTGTACGTAGACCAGGAGGCTATCATTCGAACAGAACAGGGGATGCTGCGTGGTTTAAAATCAGGAAGGGAATGTGTCAGTGTTGTATCTTTTCACCATACTTATTCAATCTGTGTGCTGAGCAAATAATCTGAGAAGCTGGACTATATGAAGAAGAGCGTGGCTGTGGTAGTTAAGGTTATGTGTCAATTTGGCTGGGCCTGGTTTTGAGTGGCTGGGCAGTTGGATTTATTAGCTTCACTGTTTTGTTTCTCTAGGGAACCTAGTCTTAGACACAATTCTTGTCTAATTCCAATGATGAGGTTGGTAATTAACTCCATGGTGATATCTCCTGGAGCAGCTGCGTAGCTGCTTTAGGGATGTGGTCTGCTTCCCATATATAAGAAGCAACTTTGAGGAAGGTCTCCAGTTTTTGGCATGCTTGAATCCTGCATGTAGCTGAGTTATTGTTCAGCAGTCTTCCATGTTGTCTGCCAGTCTTGGGACTGTTAATGAGACTTGAATCAATGGCCTGCCATGTGGTTTGGTAATATCTAGACTGTGCCATTTTTTTTGTTGTTGTTGACTTTGGATATGTTAGGCTCAGCAGCCAGCAGCTACCTGAGTGAAGAGATGCCATCAGCTTCAGTGGGCCTGAAGAAAGAGGCAAAGCTGATGCCCAAGTTCAAGGAGCTTTCACCCAAACCCTAGACCCTGGCCCTTTGATCTAAGACTTCTAGCCTCCAAAACTGTAAGAGAATAAACTCTGGATTATAAAAGCCATCCCATTTATGATATCTTCTGTTAGAGCAGCATGAAGTAACCAAAACAGTGGCATTAGAATTGGAGGAAGACTCATTAACTACCTGTGATATGCAAACAACACATGGAGATGACCTGAAGCACTTACTGATGAAGATTAAAGACTATAGTCTGCAGAATGGATTATATCTCAAGGCAAAAAAAAGAAAAATCCTTACAACTGGACAAATAAGCAGTATCACGATAAAAGGAGAAAAGATTGAAGTTGTAGAAGATTTCATATTACTTGGTTCCACAATCAAGACCAACGGAAGCAGTAGTCAAGAAATGAGATAATATATTACACTGGGCAAATCTGCTGCAAAATTCTTCTTTAAAGTGCTGAAGAGCAAAGATTTTTTTTGATGACTAAGGTAAGCCTAACCCAAGCCATGGTGTTTTCAATCACCTCATATGCATATGAAAGCTAGACAATGAATAAAGAATACAGAAGAAGAGTTGATGCTTTTGGGTTGTGGTGCTGGTAAAGAATACTGAAAGTACTGAAATACTGCTAAAAAGACTAAAAAATCTGTCCTGGAAGAAGTGCAGCCAGAATGCTCTTTGGAAGCAAGAATGGCCCGACTTCAACTCACCTACTTTGGTCATGTTGTCAGAAGGGACCATTCCCTAGAGAAGGATATCATTCTTGGTAAAGTGGAGAGTCAGTGAAAAGGGGGAAGGCCCTCAACAAGATGGACTGACACAGTGATGAAGGGCTCAAGTGTAGTAAGGATTGTGAGACTGGCTCAGGACCAGGAAGTGTTTCATTCTATTGTACATAGGGTCACTTTGAGTAGGACCCAACTCGATGGCACCTAACAACAACAACAATTATCTAGTGCTGCTACAACAGAAATATCAGAAGTAGATAGTTTTAACAAACTGAAATTTATTCTCTCACCATTTAGGAGGCTAGAAGTCATAATTCAGAATGCAGTTCTAGGGAAAGGCTTTCTTTCTCTTTTGCCTCTGGGGGAAGGTCTTTGTCTCATTTCAACATCTATGGGCCTACCTGGGAGATCTCCATATTATTTCCCTAGATTGAGGAGTTTCCCTGTGCAGGAATCCCAGGTCCAAAGAATGTGCTCCACTCCTAGACTTCTTTCTTGGTGTTAGTACGTCCCTCGTTTCTTTGCTCACTTCTCTCTTCTTTAATCTCTTGTAAGATAAAAGATGATGCAGGCTACACCCAAGGGAGATTCCCTTTACCTGACTAATGGTATTGTGTCCCACTGTAATTCACCTACATCAGGGCTGACCATATTACATCACATTATGAGGCTGAAGGATGATTAGATCATTACATAACTGCCAAACAACTGAGAACCATGGCGCAGACAAGCTTACACATATTTGGGGGGACACAATGCAATTCATGAAATAGTCTTTCTCTTTTGTTATTTTAATGAGGTCATACTGGTGTCAAATAGCTCCTAAACCTAATCCTTTCTGAGTGTGTATTATATAAGAGTACAGACACAAACACATTCAAGTAGAAGAGACCGTGTGATGATCTGTCTACAAGCCAAGGAATGCCAAGAAATGTCCAGGGCTGTCAAAAGCTGAAATGGAAAAGGAAGGAACTTCCTCTAGAGCCCTCATTCTGGTTTGCACTTCTAGCCCAAGAACAAAGTATTGCTGACACCCTGAATTTCTATTTTGGACTCCAAAACCATGAGATGATAAGTTGAAAAAGGCTATGTTGTATGGTGATTAGAAATATGTCCTCTGGAATTTGATTCTGAATACTCGAGTTCAAATCTAAGCTCTAGAGGGGAAGAGCCAAGATGGCAGCATATTCAAATGCATCATGCCATCCCTCTACAGCAAAGACCCATAAAACTAAGTGAAACAGATGCAGACAACAATCCTAGAACCCGGAATATCAAAAAGAAACGATAAAAAATTGAAAAAACACTGACTGGAAAAAAAAGATTGAATGAATATAGTTATTGAGAAGTAACACAGAGCAGAGGGGCTCTTCCAGTCATCCTGGTTCATTGTGGCCAACTTGAGACAAAGTGAGTAGTGACTTCAGGTGAGAAGCAGAGAAAAAGAACTTTACAACATTCCCATAAGAAATAGAGGAACTGCATACACAGACTTGGAAAGAAACAAGGTGAGTGGATAATAATCTGGATCTAAGGAAGGAAAACAGAGAGTGGGGCAAAAATTTCAAGGATCCTTCTGTCCACAGAGTAGTAAAGAGCCAGGATCTAGATTCAGGTATACCCACAAGCAGTGGTCCTGGATTTTTGCAGTGAGTGATGCACACAAGGTGGTAGATTCACTGAGCATCAGAGGGAGATTCCTCAATTGACCAGACTCCAAGCAGCCAGTTCTCCTGTCTCTTGATTGGAAGCAGGTCCTAACTACTGGCTACAGCAAACAGGAAGTTCCAGGGCACTCACATCTGCTAGCCAAAGGTGCACACTCTCCACCACCCACTTTCTGGATCAGAGGTGGTGGAGGGTCCCATTCCCCAACTACCTGCCCCAACTAGAGACCATATACAGGCCAACCCCCAGCCCCATGCATCACCCTCCTCAGCCCACCTGATGAATGGTAGTAAGTACATTCCCAAAGACTCATCCACCCTCTACTCACCCTCCTCTCCCTGACCTTGAAATTGGCAATGACTGCACTACTGCACATATATGCAAAGGCTCACAACACACCCCCTAACCTGATGAGTGATAGCAGCTGCATGCCCACAAATATACCTATAGGACACCTGCCCCAGACATGGCAAGTGGAAACAACTGTGGGACTAAGTACACCTGCCTTCTACCCACATCCTCCTAACTTGGCAAGCCCTAGCAACCTACCAACTGTATACACATCTGTCCAACACCTATCTCCATCTGCAACTAATCCCTCCAATGCAGTGACTGGTGGTGAAAACTGTGCAACCACATGTATGTACCATTAAACACCTCTCCTTTGCCTGATAAGCAGTGGCAATTCAGTGCCCACATGCATGCCTTCCTCATCCCTGACCCTGATTCAGCAAGTGGGAGTGACTGTTGGAATATGCACACACATCTGTCTGCTTTTAACCCCTCCCCCAACTGAGTGAGCAGCACTGACCATGCTTACACACCCACCTGTCATTCACCCCCTCCCAGACCAACCTGGTGAGCAATGGTGATTACACATACATGTGCCCGCTACCCACCTTCACAACCCGATGAACACTGGCAATTTCACACCTGTACACTCACCTGACTGCTGTCCACTCCACCCCCACCTCCCACCCCTACCTAGTAACCATGCTTTCCCTTCACACCTCATATCCACCCCATCCGCTTGGCAAGTGCCACCACCCTCTCCTGTGCTACTATTTGGAGGACAAGTGGTAGACAATGACCACCCAACCCACCCTCAGCTATTCCACATGACCAGTGAATGGAGGCCCATGTTCTCTCACCTGGAGACACATAGAGAGCACCCCAATATTGGCAAAATAGCAACCATATTAACATGCCTGCCCTGTATTCCAAGATACATAAAAATAAAACAAAACCAAGAATCAAGTCAAAGTAAACATACTGTCAGTAAATAAATATAATAATATTGTCAGAGACAACAGACAATGTCAAATTTCATGAAGAAGCAGGACAAGATGGCTAAAGCAAGTGACTAAAATAAAAGGCCAGAAAATCTTCCTAAGGAAGAAATAGTTATGGGTCTACCTGATAAGGAACTCAAAAGACATATTTAGGATCCTCCAAGACATCTAAAAGAGATCAAGGAAAACACAGGCAAAGCCAAAGAAAACACAGATAAAACTCTAAAAGAATTCAGGAAAATCATACAAGAAAAAAAATGACAAAATAAATAGACAATTATAAACCACACAAAAGCACCAAATAGAAATCCAGAAGATTTACAATAAATTCTTAGAAATAGATAACTCAGTGGAAGGAAATAGGGGTAGAATTGAATCAACTGAAAAACAGAGTCAGCAAACTAGAGTTCAAATCACTCGCAATTAATTTCTTTGAGAAAATTCAGAAAAAAGAATAAGGGAAATTGAAGACAGCTAAGAGTTATATGAGACACTCTTAAGAGGAATACCTATGAGTGTTGTTGTTGTTGTTGTTGTTATGTGCCCTCGAGTTGGCCCTGACTCATAGCGACCCCTCCTTGGGTTTCTGAGGCAGTATCACTACGGAAGTAGGATTGCCCAACCTTCAATCCCAAAAAAGAGGAAGAGACTCAAAAAAAAATTATGTTGAAGATTTTCTAGCAGAAAACTTACTGAATGTCATGAAAGATGAGAAGATATTCATCCAGGAAGCTCAATGAGCCTCATACAGAATAGACTTCAAAAGAAACTCACCATTGTACAACAAAATCAATCTTTCTAAAAAAGACAAAGAAAGAATCCTGGAATCAGCTCGGGAAAAACAGTCACCTACAATAAGATTAAACTCTGTTTTCTCAGCGGAAACCATGTTGGCAAAAAGGCAATGGAATGACATATATAAAACCCTGAAAAAAAAAAAAAAAATATTACCAACTAAGAAATAGATGTCTAGCAAAATTCTCTCCCAAATAAGATGGTGAAACAAGAACATTTCTAGATTAACAGAAACTAAGGGAATATGTAAAAACTAGACAAATCTTACAAGAAATATTAAAGAGAGTCATACATACCTTATATCTTTATACAACAACATCAGACAATTTGAGATTAAGACATACAACAGCATCACCCAGATATCAACCAAAAAAAAAAAAAAATTCTTAAAAATTAAACAAAGTTACAAGACTGAAAATAGGGAACCTCAGACATCAATCTGTAAATGACAATTGCAAAATAAAAAGAGGGAATAAATGGTGCCAAGTTTCCAGATGGAGAGCAAATTAAGTAGATGTCAAGATATAACAGACTAGTTTAAACTCAGAAGGTAGAGGTAAATTTCAGGGTAATCACAAAGAAAATTAATAAATCTACTCATCAACATAAAAAAGAAGAAAACCATAAAGATTAAGTAAACACAAGATAAAAAATAATGAAGAAAACCTATAAACAAAAATAACTCAGTACAGAAAGGTAGACAGAACAAAGAAACCATCAACAAAACCAAAAAAAAAAAAAAGCACAAAAAATAACAGAAGTTAGTTCATATCTATCAGTAATGGCATGATTAAATGCTTCAATTAGTTTCATATACAAGTCAAGAGATAGAACAGAATGGATTAAGAAGAAAAACATGAATATATGTTGCTTACTAGACATAACTTAGACAAAAAGATATAAATAAGCTACAAATCAAAGGATGGAAAAAATGAATCAGGTAAGCAATGACCAAAAAAGAGCAGAAGTGGCGATATTAATCTCCAATAAAATAGACTTTAAGGCAAAATCCACCACAGAAGACCAAGGACATTACATAATGATTAAAGGGTCAATCAACCAGGAGGAAATATCTATTGAAAATAGTTATGCACTCAATGACAGAACTCCAAAATACATAAAATAAATTCAAAAAGCATCGAAAAGAGAAATAGACAGTGCCACAATAATCACAGGAGATTTTTATACCCCACTTTCAATGAAAGACAGAACTAGAAAGAAACTTAACAAAGATACTGAAGACTGAAACATCCCAATCAACCAAATTGACCTCATGGACATATACAGAACACTCCATCCAACAATAGCATTGTACATATTCTTCTCCTGTGCAATTTTCCATAACAGATCATATTTTAGGTCACAAAATAAGTCTCAATAAATTAAAAATAAAATATATTGAAATAGTAGAAACTATCTTCTTGTATCACAAGATTTTAGAACTAGAAAAAATCAAATACATGGAAACTGAATAATATCTTTCATAAAAAACCACTGAGTAATACATGAAATTAAAAAAAAAAAAAATTCTAAAATCAAATGAGAGTGAAAGCTTATCATACCAAAACCTTTGGGACACAGCAAAAATAATATTCAGAGGTCAATTCATAGCAATAAATATATACATCAAAAAAGAAGGGGCCAAAATCAACACCTTAATGTTAAAACTCAAATAGAAAAAAAAGTAGCAAAACATTATTGAAAAAGAGGAACAAAGTATGAGGCCTCACAGCACCCAAGCTCAAAACTTGCTACATGGTCACAGTAATCAAAACAGCCTGGTACTGGCACAATGACAGACATATAGATTAATGAAACAGCATTGAGAAATGAGAAGTAAATTCATCCACCTATGGAAGCTGGTCTTTGACAAAAGGTGAAGTCCATGAAATGGGGAATAGATAGTATCTAATAAATGCTGCTCTGGTAGCATAGTGGCTAAGACACTTGCCTGCTCACCAGAAGACTGGCGGTTCAAACCCACCAGCCACTCCTTGGAAGGAATGTTGGGCAATCCTACTCCCGTAGTGATACTGCCTCAGAAACCCAAGGAGGGGTCGCTATGAGTCAGGGCTGACTCGACGGCACATAACAACAACAACAACAATAAATGCTGCTGGCAAAACTGGATATCCATTTGCAGAAAAATGAAATAAAACCCATACCTCACATCATACAAAAAAACTAACTCAAATGAATCAAAGACCTAAATGTAAAATCTAAAAGTATAAAGATTATGGAAGAAAAAATAGGGACTCTAATATATGGAATATATGGAGTATCAAGTATAGGTGAAAATGCACAAACAGCAGAAAACAAACTAGATAACTGACATCTCCTAAGTATTAAATATGTGTGGTTATCGAAAGACTTCACCAATAGAATAAAAAGAGAACCTAAAGAATGGGGGGAAATTTTGGCTATGACATATCCAACAAGGGTCTAAACTTAAAAATTTATAGAAAACTTTAACACCTCAACAATAAAAAGATGAACAATCCAATTTAAAAATGGGCAAAGGGCATAAACAGAAACTTAACCAAAGAAGACATTTAGCAGTTAACAAACACATGAAAAGATGTTCATGAACATTGTTGTTGTTGTTTGTTGTTATGTGCCACGCCATCGAGTCGGCCCCGACTCATAGCAACCCCTCTTTGGGTTTCCGAGGCAGTATCACTACGGAAGTAGGATTGCCCAACCTTCCTTCCAAGGAGTGGCTGGTGGGTTTGAACCGCCAGCCTTCTGGTTAGCAGTCAAGTGCTTTAGCCACTATGCTACCAGAGTTCCTTGAACATTAGCTATCCCATAAGCCAAACCTACTGCCACTGAGTTGAATCTGACTCATAGTGACCCTAGAGTAGAACTGCCATGTAGGGCTTCCAAGGCTGTAAATCTTTATGGGAGCAGACTGCTTCATCTTTCTTCTTCGGAGCTTAGTAGGCAAATGTTTTAGCCACTACACCAACAGAACTCTGCAAATCAAAACTACAATGAGATACCATCTCATACCAACAATAATGGCACTGATTAAAAAAAAAAAAAATAGATAAGAACAAATGCTGGTGAGATTGTAGGGTGACTGGAACTCTTGCACACTGCTGGTGGGACTGCAAAATGGTACAACTACTATAGAAAATGATATGATGCTTCCTTAAAACGCTAGAAATAGAAATATCAAATAATCCAGCAATCCCACTCCTAGGTATCTTAGAAAAGAACAGTGACATGAATAGACATACCCATGTTCATAGCAGCATTATTCTTATTTACAATAGCAAAAAGATGGAAACAACCTAAGTGTCCATCAGCAGATAAACAAGCTGTGGTACATACACACAATGGAATATTACACAACGATAAAGAATAATGATGAATCCGCAAAACACCACAAAACTTGGATGTATCTGGAAGATGTTACACTGAGTGAAAGAAGTCAAACACAAAAGAACAAATATAGAGACTACTATAATAAAAAGTCAAGAATAGATTTACACAAAGATAGAAATATTATTTGATGCTTACCAGGGAGAAGAAGTGGAGGGAAGGAAAAACACTAACAAGACAGTAGACAAGAGTTAATTCTGGCAATCAATGTCATGAAAAAAATGTGTATGAATTGTTAATGGAAAGCCTATGTCACTCTGTATATTTTCACCCAAATCAGAATAAAAAGTTTTAAAAAACAACAACAAATAGCTAATTCTGGTGAAGGGAAAGGCAATACACAGTATGACAGAAGCAAACACAGCATAACCAAGGCAAAGGATGACAATGAGAGATAGGCAAGAATAAAGGACAATTACAGTAAATGATACAACATGTAAAATCCTGCAATAACAATGTTGTTGTTGTTATGTGCCGTGGAGTCAGACCTGACTCACAGTGACCCCTCCTTCAGTTTCTGAGGCAGTATCACTACGGGAGTAGATTGCCCAACCTTCCTTCTGAGGAGTGGCTGGTGGGTTTGAACCACCAGCCTTCTTGTTAGCAGGCAAGTATGTGCCTTAGGCACTACACTACCAAAGCTCCTAATAACTGACAATAATTTGTGAATAGTTACACAGGTAAATATGTATGGTAAATAGGTGAAGGATACATCTACAAGTATGGTGGTGGATATTGCTACATACCTATTTGTAAATGTGGCATATGTATTCATATATGTAACAGACTACACAGTTACAGAGTATGTACTTTTAGGAGGTACAGTTATAGAAACTACATAGACATCAGATTTGAACCACTGGGCTTAAAAGCTAGGGCCATAGTCTCAGGGACATCTAGGTCAATTGGCAAAACAAAATTCATAAAGATAATATTCTACCTCCTAATCTGGTGAGTAGCAACTACCATCTTAAAGGCTTGTGAGAAGCCATCTAAAAAGCAATTATTGGTCTCTTCCCAGCTACAGCAAAAAAGGGAAAATAAGTAGAAATGAAGACTCAAGGAAGCAATTAGTCCAGAGACAAATGGCCCACATGAACCACAGCCTCCTCTAGTCTGAGATGAGAAGTACATTGTGCCAGGTTATCACTGCCAACCACTCTGACCAAGATCACAATAGAAGTTCCCCATTAAAAAAAAAAAAAAAAAAACTTCACTGCCATGCAGTCAGCTCAGACTCACAGTGACCCCTTCTTGGGTTTCCAAGGCAGTATCTCTATAGAAGTAGATTGCCCAATCTTCCTTCCCAAGAGTGGCTGGTGGGTTTGAACCACCAGCTTCTGTTAGGCAGTCAAATGCCATAGGTACTACACTACCAGAAATACCCATTGGAATGGATAAAAAATGTTGAGCGAAATTCAAAATTAAAAAAAGAAGACCAGATTTCCTGGTCTGCAACAGACTAGAGGAACCTCAGAGACTATTGCTCTGAGACAACCTTCTAACTTAAAACTAAAGACCATGTTTCAGCCAAATAATAGATGGAAGTATAAAACAAACAGTAACATACATGAAGAATGTGCTTTGTGCTTCTTAGAATAAACAGTCCTTAGAACAATGAGACTGCAAAGGCAACATTTGCCCAAAACCAAAGATGAGAAGAAAAGGAAGAACAGGGAAACTGGACAAATGGAAATGGGGAACCCAAGAGGAAATAGGGAGAATACTGACACATTGCAGGAATTATAACCAATGTCACAAAACAATCTGTGTATGAACTATTGATTGGAAAACTAATTTGCTATGTGAACTTCCACCTTAAGCACAATTAAATATTAAAAAAAAAAAAAAAAAAAATCCAAGCTCTATAATGTATCAGCTCTCTTACCTTTGGTGATTTGTCTGGGCCTGACACCCCATATGTATAAAATGGGTAATATAATTATAGTATCAAACTCATTTACTTATTGGGAGCATTAAATGAATTCACATATGTAACAAGGTATAAAAATCAAGCCTATGTAAGCATTTGCTATCATTGAACTAATTCATAAGAAGGTTAAACAACTAATGTTCTTTTAATATTTCCAGAGTTATCTCAATTTATATTAAATAGGATACATGTTAATCACAATCATCAGAAATAGTAAAATTTCAGATGATATAATAAATGAAGTGAAAAATTTCTGGTCTTGTGGAGAATAACATTATGTGTTCAAGTGATGGCAAGAGAGAAGAAATTTTAAAGATAAGAGAGAATACATGGAAGGCAATGTGTACAAGATAAATAATCTGTAAAATGCAAGACATGGTAAATATTTATGCATTTTCCAGATTCTATCGTATTTTTAATTCTAATTTTACTTTCTCTAAAAATTCCTGGCATGTTTTCCAACAGCTTCTGAAGAAACCATTTTGGAGATTATGATGCAAGGTGAAGGAGGTTATGGAATAGCAGGTGGCTCCTATAGGTTCTATCACATATAAATGGTCACCTAGAGAACAGAGGTTAGAAGCCCTAAGCTACTCAGCAATTCCACCATTTTTGTTCAGTGATAAGTAAAGCAATTTCAATGTAAGTAAAACAAAACGAGGGTTCCTAGAAATGCTGAACAACCATGTCTTAGTTATCTAGTGCCACTGTAACAGAAATTTATTTTCTCACACATTTGTTGTTGTTGTTTTGTGCCATCAAGTCAGACCTGACTCACAGCGACCCCTCCTTGGGTTTCTGAGGCAGTGTCATTAAGGAAGTAGATTGCCCCACCTTCCTTCTGAGGAGTGGTTGGAAATCCAAATTCAGGATGCCACCTCCAAGGAAAGTTTTCTTTCTCTGTCAACTCTGAAGGAATGTCCTTATCTCTGAGCTTCTGGCCCTGGCTATCTTCATGTGGCTTGGCATATCTTACCCCATCTCTTCTCAGCTTGCTTGTTTACTCTCTTTTATATCTCAAAAGAGATTGACTCAAGATACACCCTCTATTAATCTTGTCTCATTAACATGACAAAGACAGCTATTCCAAATAGGATTATGATTATAGGCACAGAGGTTAGAATTTACAACACTTATTTTGGGGGGACATAACTCAACCCAAAACAGTCAGTGTGGTGGGGAGCACAGGAAACAGGCCATGCACTGGTAGGTGGGATACTGGGAAATGAGTGTTTAGAATAGAGATCGTATAGCCAGCCTGAAGTGACCTGTAGCAGTGCAGTGAAGAGCACCAGGGGGTTAACAACAATCTAGAGAGAGCAAGCTTCAGCATAATCATAACTTGCCACATTTCACTTGACTCACTTTTAGCCATTTCTCTTCGTTCTAAAAAATTTCTCTAGAATTCTCTATGGTATTTCCTGAAAGACAATAAAAAGGAAAGAATCTTAAAGGAATGTGATGGTGGTTGTGGTACTTATGAGAGTATCATAATTCCATCAAATGTAAGAAGAACAGAATTGAATTGTTGTATACAGAATGTTATCTCAGCACTCTGTTGTTGTTGTTTTGTTAAGCGCCCTTGAGTTTGCTTCCAACTCATAGCAACCCCATGCACAGCAGAACAAAACATCACCTGATCCCATGCCAGCTCCATGATCCTTGCTATATTGAACCCATTGTCACAGACACCGTGTCAATCCATCTCATTGAAGGCCTTCCCCTCTTTCGTCGACCTTCCACCTTACCAAGCATGACATCCTTCTCCAGGGAATGGCCTCCTCTGACAACATGACCTAAGGAGATGAGACAAAGTCTGGCCATCCTTGCTTCCAAGGAGCATCCCGGCTGCACTTCCTCCAGGACAGATCTATTAGTTCTTTTGGCAGTCCATGGTACCTTCAGCATTCTTCACCAGCACCACAACTCAAAAGCATCAACCCTTCTTTGGTCTTCCTTGTTCATTGTCCAGCTTTCACATGCATAGGAGGCATTTGGAAATATCATGGCCTGTGTCAGGTGCACCTTAGTCCTCAAGGAGACATCCTTTCGCCTCAGCACTTGAAAGAGTTCCTTTGCAGCTGACCTGCCCAGTGCTACCCATCGTCTAATGTCCTGACTGCTGCTTCCATTGGCCTCCGTTGTAGAAACAAGCAACGTGAATTCATTGACAACCTCAATCTTTTCTTCATTTATCATGATGCTGCTCATTGATTTTTGTCTTCTTTATATTAAGATGTAGTCCATACTGCAGACTGTATTCTTCAATCTTCATTAGTAAGTGCCTCAAGTCATCCTCACTTTCAGCAAGCAAAGTTGTACCATCAGTGTATCTCAGCTTGTTAATGATTCTTCCTCCAATCCTGAAGCCACATTTTTCTTCATATAGTCCAGCTTCTCAGATTACTTGCTCAGCATATAGATTGAATAAGTGTGGGGAATGGATACAACCCTGACACACTCCCTTCCTGATTTTAAACCATGCAGTGTTCCTTGTTCCATTCAAATGACAGCCTTCTGGTCAAGGTACAGGTTCCTCATGAATACAATCAAGTGTTCGGAAATTCCCATTCTTCTCAATGTTATCTATAATTTGTCATGATCTGCACAATCAAATGCCTTTGCATAGTCAATAAAACACAAGTAAACATCTTTCTGGTATTCTTTGCCTTGAGCCAAGATCCATCTGACAACAGCTATGATATCCCTTGTTCCACGTCCTCTTCTGAATCCAGCTTGCACCTCTGGAAGTTCTCAGTCAATAAACTGCTACAACCATTTTTGAATTATTTTCAGTAAGATTTTACTTGCATGTGATATTAATGATATTGTTTGATAATTTCCACAATCTGTGGGATCACCTTTCTTGGGAATGGGTACAAATTTGGATCTCTTCCAGTCTGTTGGCCAGGTAGCTGTCTTCCAAATCTCTTGGCATAATGGAGTGAGGGCCTCCAATGGGGCATCTGTTTGTTGAAATGTCTCAATGGGTATTTCATCAATTCCCGGAGTCTTGTTCTTTGCCAATTCCTTCATTGAAGCTTCGACTTCCTCCTTCAGTACCATTGGCTCTAAATCATATGCCACCTCCTGAAATGGATGAAGATCAACCAGTTCTTTTTGGTACAGTGACACTGTGTATTCTTTCCATCTTCTTTTGATGTTCCCTGCATCATTCAATGTTTTGCCCTTAGAATCTTTCAATATTGTAACTTGAGGCTTAAATTTTTTCTTCAGTTCTTTCAGCTTGAGAAATGCCAAGCGTGCTCTTCCCTTTTGGCTTTCAAACTCCAGGTCTTTGCACATTTCTTTATAGCAATTGACTTTTTCTGCTCGAGCTGCTCTTTGAAATCTTCAGTTCAGATCCTTTATCTTGTCATTTCTTCCATTTGCTTTAGCTACTCTCTGCTCAAGGGCAAGTTTCAGAGTCTCTTCTGTCATCCATTTTGGTCTTCTCTTCTTTTCTCATCTTTTTAGTGATCTCTTGTTTTCTTCATGGATAATGTTCTTGATATCCTCCCACAATTCTTCTGGTTTTTGGTCATTGGTGTTCAATGCATCAAATCTATTTTTTAGCTTGTCTCCACATTCAGGAGGGATATATTCAAGATCATATTTTGGCTCTCGTGGACTTGTTTTAATTGTCTTTCACTTCAAGTTGAACTTGCATATGAGCAATTGATGGTCTGTTCCACAATCAGTTCCTGGCCTGGTTTTGGCTGAAGATATTGAGCTTTTCCACTGCCTCTTGCCACAGATGTAGTCAATCTGATTCCTGTCTGTTCCATCTGGTGAAGTCCATGAGTAGAGCCCTCATTTGTGTTGTTGACAAAAGGTGTTTGCAATGATCAAGTCATTGGTCTTACAAAATTCTACCATGTGAGTTCCAGCATTATTTCTGTCACCAAGGCCAAATTTTCTCAGCACTCTAAATACTATTAAATGTAGCAGAAAATGTCAAGCCTGTGGCAATTTAAAACAAAGCAAAATAGAGACCTGACAAAAGATAGATGAATTCAAAAGCCAAGTCCAATAAGTCAAACTGCTTATTTCTACCTTGATTTTTACTTGAATTTCCTGTTGTCTGTCTATACTGATCAAATTAACAGAGCCTATGCCAAATTCCCACTTAAATTAGTGCTATGTACACATAGTCTATAAGCCCAGAGACATAATAACATTGCTGCATTTGAAGTGATGATTTTATGAAAGTTGACCCGACTAGTGGGACTTGACCTGGGAACAGAAAGGTCTGCATTGTGATTCCAGAGAGCTCACTCTCATCACAATTGACTCAAGACTTGGAAACTGCAATGGTGATTGAATCAAGGCTCAGAAGAATTCCACTGTGCCTGGAATCATTTCAAGAATACTCAGAAGACTCTTAAAACATTTCTGCACAAGGATGTTTTACAAATTTGGTCTTAGAAAAATGTCCTTCTCTTGGAAAATAGATAAGATTAATCATGAAAATTGTTTTTAGACTGCAATTAAGTAAACCTCTGAACATACACCCCCCACACACACAAAATAAAAATGCATCTATACATATTTCAAGAAGGGGAAGATGGGAAACATGTAATGCTCTGCAAAATCCTATGAAAATTCTATGTCCAAAATCATACTTGCTTGTCATGTGAATGCTTCTGCTAGAGAATAAGGCACACACACGGGAAGAAAGCTGTTCCCTGGTACCTCGAAAGGGGTAAAGACATTGTGATTGACATTCATATTAGTTTTGTTGTTGCTAAGCTGCAGAAACAAAAAGACCCAAAAATACACTGGCTTTAACAAAATAGAAGTGTCTATATTACATTACAATCCAGAGATAGGTAGGTGATACAAGGTGAAATGCTATTATCATTATCAAAATCATCATCATCAACTTTTATTTATCTAAAGTGAACTTCTGCTCTCCAGAACCATTCATGATACAGGTTTATTCTTTCTTATTATTCCACCATCTTGGAATCTTGGCTGTCCCAAGATTAAAAATGTTATACCTATGCAGTCTATATTTCCCTAACTATAAAATGTATTCACTTTCATATTTATTCTCCTGGAATGGTTTCCACCTTTCTCTTAGGTAACATATAGAATATATCTCATTTTCGCACACATTTGGACATGGTTAAGAGATCCAACTCTCACTGTCAACGTGTAAAGTAAAACCCTGATCTTTTAGTGCTTTAGGAAAGAATCTGTTATGGAGGAGAGAAAATGAAGGGGGGGGGAGGCAAGAGGGTCAGTAGATCTGAGTGCAGCCTTTGGACTGTATCCATGACCTCATTTAGGCCTCCAAATGAGGTCATACATGTAGATATTTTATTTGTATATATGTTTTTTAAGTAATTCACCATTTCTGTAACTTTGACTTTTTTTTTTCATTTTCAATTCATTGGGACACTCAAATTCTGTGAGTGAAAAATTTAAGATTCCATAAATATAAAAGGACACCCCCAAAACAAAAGGGGACATTTGTGGATAACAGTTGATTTATTCTATCTCTTCTAATAAATTGCCTGCAAACCACTGCCAAAAAATATTAGTAGCAATTGTATTGTATTTGGAGAAAGTAAGAAATATCTGGTGATACTGGGCTAGACAGTGAGGTTTATTATTTTTTTTTAATATGCACTTCTGAGACATTTGCAATATCCCCTTGCCTTTATTCTATGCTGCTTTTGCAAAACATTTTAATTCTAGTCTTCTTTCAAATTTCTCAGGAATATTGAAGGATCATAAATTTTAGCATCAATGAAAATATTCTGAGACCAAGCCAGGGATTTAAGATCTCTGACAAGATGATTTGTTAACATGGGGCATTCAAGTTAACTCAAATGAAAAACCTAGTTAATAGGGTGAGCAAATTCCAAGTACATATGTATTTCAAACACAACTCATTTTTCTGACTTAACTCAGGAAAATGAAATTTGCCAAGTCTCCTTTGGGAATCAAAATTCAGGTACTTTATCCTTGCCATTTCCTATTTCAGTGCAAGACCATAGGATGCTATGGCAGTCATTCCTACAAGTAATGTGAAGATCAAAGGTCTGATGTGCTAGTTGTGGTGAGTAATGAATTTGAGGGTAAAATTAAGACCATCAAGCAAGCAAGAAATCAAGGAAGTCTGAAATCAGAGCTTTTTTTTTTTTTTTTTTGCATAAGTATATAAAGGTTTGTTGTTGTTAAGTGTGTGTGGTACTTCAGTTGTGTGTCAAAGTGGCTGGGCCTGGTTTAGAGTGGCTGGGCAATGGCATGTAGTTATTCAGCTCCATGGTGGAATCTACTCAAGCAGCTGAGTAACTGACTTAAGGATGTGGTCTGCTTTCAGTATATAAGAAGCAGATTTGAGAAAGGTCTTTAGCTTTTGAATCCTGCATGTAGCCAAGTCATCATTCAGCAGCCTGCCACATTGTCTGTCAGTCTCGGAACTCTTAATGGACTTGAATTAATGGCTGCCATGTGGGGGGGGTGGAAAGGTGGGAGGGTGGAGAAGTGGGAGATGGGGGGGTGGGGAGGTGGAGGGGTACAGGGGTAGAAGGGGTGGGGGGTGGATAGGACAGGGAGAGGAAGCAGAGGCAGGGATCCAGAGGATCCAGATAAGGCCAGGGACCCAGGCCATGCCCCTCTAAAACTGGGGAAAAAAAAAAAAAACAGAGAAAGAGCTGGGGGGAGACCAGGACAGAGTGAGGAAGCAGTGGCAGGGATCCAGGTAAGGCAAGGGACACAGGCCATGCCCCTCCCCAGGCAATGCCCCTCCAAAATGGGGGGAAAGCAGAGAAAAAGCCTGGGGGGAGGGACATGATCACCAGGACAGAGCAAGGAAGGAGTGGCAGAGATTCAGGCAAGACAAGGGACACAGGCCGTGCCCCTCCCAAGTGGCAGGAAAGCTGGGGGAAGCAGAGAAAAAGTCTGGGGAGTGGGGACCAGGACAGAGCAAGGAAGTAGTGGCAGGGAACCAGGTAAGGTGAGGGAATCAGGCCCTGTCCCCAAGTGGAAGGAAAGAGGAAGGATCCATGTAAGGGGAAGGGAGAGAGGGTGGAGATGTTTCGATCAGCTCAAAGAGACAAAATTGTTGGTCAGTTTGTCCTATTGGGGTGGCATGTTGCTGTGAGGCTTGAGGCTGTGCCACCGGTGACTCAAACGCAGCAGGGTTGCACATAGTGTACAGGTTTCAACAGCTTACAGACTGAGACAGACCAGGAAGAAGGAGGAGGACATTCACTTCTCAAAGAATTGGCCAGGGAAAACCTTATGAATAGCAGAGAAACACTGTCTGATACACTACTGTGCAACTTTATGAATAGCCTAGAAACATTGTGTGATACAGTGCAGGAAGATAAGCCACTTAGGTCCAAAGGTTTTCAAAACAGGACTGGGAAAGAGATGCATCATCAGAGTAGAACTTGCCTTCCTGATATGGATAAGATAAAGCTTTTGAGACTTCCATTTGCTGATGTGGCACAACTCAAAATCAGGAGAAACAGCTGCAAACATCCATTAATAATCAGAACATGGAATGTATGAAGTATGAATCTAGGAAAATTGGAAGTTGTCAAAAATGAAATGAAACTCATAAAGATTAATAATCTAGGCATTAGTGAGCTGAAATGGACTGGTTTTGGATATTTTGAATCAGACAACCATGTGGTCTACTATGCTGGGAATGACATTTGACAAGGAATGGTGTGGCATTCATCATCACAAAGGATGTTTCAAGATCTGCCCTGAATTATAATGCTGTCAGTGATAGGATAATATCCATACGCCTATAAAGAAAACCAGTTAATATGACTATTTTTCAAATTTGTGTACCAACTACCAAAGCCAAAGTTGAGGAAATTGAAGATTTTTATCAGCTTTTGCAGTCTGAAGATGACCAAACATGCAATTAGAATGTGTTATCACTGGTGACTGGAATGCAAAAGCTGGAAACAGAGAAGAATCATCAGTAGTTGGAAAATTTGGTCTTGGTGACAGAAATGATCTTGGAAATCGCATGATAGAATTTTGCAAGGCCAACGACTTATTCATTGCAAACACCTTTTTTCAACAATACAAATGGTGGCTATACACATGGACTTCTCAGGATGGAATACACAGGAATCAGATTGACTCTGTCTGTGGCTAGAGACAATGTAAAAGCTCAATAACTTCAGCCAAAACCAGGCCAAGAGCTGATTGTGGAACAGACCACCAACTGCTCATATGCAAGTTCAACTTGAAGTTAAAGACAATTAAAACAAGT
>NW_006921800.1:3355011-3355533 GCF_000298275.1 Orycteropus afer afer | reverse complement strand
TGAGGAAAAAAATTAAGCCTTGAGTTGCAATATTGAAAGATTCTATGCGCAAACTAAAATTTGGTCTTTGTGACGAAAAAATGCTGGGACTCGTATGATAGAATTTTGCAAGACCAAAGACTTGTTCATTGCAAACACCTTTTTTCAACAACACAAACGAGGGCTCTACACATGGACTTCACCAGATGGAACACACAGGAATCAGATTGACTACGTCTGTGGCAAGAGGTGGTGAAAAAGCTCAGTATCTTCAGCCAAAAGCAGGCCAGGAGATGATTGTGGAACAGACCATCAACTGCTCATAAGTGAGTTCAACTTGAAGTGAAAGACAGTTTAAAGAAGACCACGAGAGCCAAAATATGATCTTGTATATACCCCTCCTGAATTTAGAGACCATCTAAAGAATAGATTTGATGTATTGAAAACGAATGACCAAAAACCAGAAGAATTGTGGGAGGATATCAAGAACATTATCCATGAAGAAAGCAAGAGGTCACTAAAAAGACAAGAAAAGAAGAGAAG
>NW_006921800.1:3348344-3353701 GCF_000298275.1 Orycteropus afer afer | reverse complement strand
AGAGGGGGAGGCCTTCAATGAGATGGATTGACATGGTGGCTGTGATGATGGGCTCAAGTATAGCAGGGATCATGGAGCTGGTGCAGGATCGGGCAGTATTTCATTCTGCTGTGCATGGGGCCACTATGAGTTGGAAATGACTTGACAGCACCTAACAACAACAACATGGGAAAAATATCAAATGATGCAGGAAGCATCAAAAGAAGATGGAAGGAATACACAGAGTCACTGTACCAAAAAGAACTGGTAGATCTTCAACCATTTCAAGAGTTGGCATGTGATCAAGAACCAATGGTACTGAAGGAAGAAGTCGAAGCTGCACTGAAGGAATGGGTGAAGAACAAAGCTCAAGGAATTGATGGAATACCCATTGAGCTATTTCAACAAATGGATGCCCCACTGGAGGCACTCACTCAGTTATGCCAAGTGATTTGGAAGACAGCTACCTGGCCAACTGACTGGAAAAGATCCAAATTTGTACCCATTCCAAAGAAAGGTGATCCCACAGAATGTGGAAATTATCGAACAATATCATTAATATCGCACTCAAATAAGACCTTACTGAAGATAATTCAAAAACGGTTGCAGCAGTATATTGACAGAGAACTTCCAGAGGTGCAAGCTGGATTCAGAAGAGGATATGGAACAGTGGATATCATTGCTGATGTCAGAGGGATGTTGGCTCAAGGCAAAAAATACCAGAAAGATGTTCACTTGTATTTTATTGACTATGCAAAGCCATATGATTGTGCGGATCATAACAAATTGTGGATGGCATTGAGAATAATGAGAATTTCAGAACACTTGATCATGCACATGAGGAACCTGTACATTGACAAGGAGGCTGTTGTTTGAACAGAACAGGGGAACACTGCATGGTTTAATATCAAGTAGGGAGTGCATCAGGGTTGTATCCTTTCACTATACTTATTCAATCTATATTCCGAGCAAATAATCTGAGAAGCTGGACCATATGAAGTAGAACGTGGCATCAAGATTGGAGGAAGAATCATTAACATCCTGAGATACACTGATGATACAATTTTGCTTGCTGAAAGTGAGGATGATTCAAGACTTTTACTGATGAAGATTGAAAAATACAGTTTGCAGCATGGATTACATCACAATATAAAGAAAACAAAAATTCTAACAACTGGGCCAATTAACAGCATCATGATAAATGGAGAAAAGATTGAAGTTGTCAAAGACTTCACATTGCCTGATTCTACAATTGACGCCAATGGAAGCAGCAGTCAGGATATTAGATGATGTATCGCACTGGGCAGGTTGGCTGCAAGGGAGCTCTTTCAAGTCCTGAGGAGAAAGGATGTCCCCTTGAGGACTAAGGTGTGCCTGACACAAGCCATGATATTTTCAATCTCCTCCTATGCATGTGAGAGCTGGACAATGAATAAGGAAGACTGAAGAAGAATTTATGCTTTTGAGTTGTGGTGCTGGCGAAGAATGCTGAAAGTACCATAGACTGCTAAAAGAACTAACAGATCTGTCCTGGAGGAAGTGCAGCCGAAATGCTCCTTGGAAGCGAGAATGGCCAGACTTTGTCTTACCTACTTTGGTCATGTTGTCAGAAGGGACCATTCCCTAGAGAAGGATGTCATGTTTGGTAAGGTGGAAGGCCGACAAAAGAGGTGAAGGCCTTCAACGAGATGGATTGACACAGCAGCTATGACGATGGGCTCAAGTATAGCAGGGATCGTGGAACTGGCGTAGGACCAAGCAGTGTTTCATTCTGCTGTGCATAGGGTCTCTATGAGTCAGACACGACTCGACGGCACCTAATAACAACAACGTTAAAATGACAAATATATTTCATCCTGCATGCCAACTTTGCCTGAAGTGCAATGTTAAATAAGATAATAATTTGAAACCCTGTTTGGTACAGAAAAGTGAAGGTAGAAGTGGAGTTAGTAGTGATGTGCATGCCACATATTCCATCAGTCTTTGTTTCTTCTTGTGACAGGATACATGCACAACATGACTGGTCAAGGTTAGAAATACTGACTGTAGTTGTGGTTGGGTGACTGAATAAAAATAAATGATCCCTATAAATCCCTATCCCTTTAGCCTCATAAACTGACAATGAACTGGTTGCTTTCTTCCTAAGATGAAATAATGATTGATGAGCCAGGTTTCAAGCAATATTGAGTCAGCCACCATTTTGGAAACAAATTCCTCTTTCTTATGTGAAATATAACAGTGACTCCTAACCTAGAATTATGCAGGGTAGAGATATCTAGGAGAATTACATAGACATCTTTTTAAAATTATACATTATCACCATTATCTACAGTTGCAAAACTACTTCTCATCTCCTAAATGCCTAGAAATCAGAGCACTTTTCTTTTTTTGCATAAGTATATAAAAGTTTGTTGTTGTTAAATATGTGTGGTAGTTCAGTTGTGTGTCAACGTGGCTGGGCCTGGTTTAGAGTGGCTGGGCAATGTGATGTAGTTATTCAGATTGTGGAATCTACTGGAGCAGCTGAGTAGCTGTCTTAGGGATGTGGTCTGCTTCCAGTATATAAGAAGCAGATTTGAGAAAGGTCTTTAGCTTTTGAATCCTGCACGTAGCTGAGTCATCCTTCAGCAGCCTGCCACATTGTCAGCCAATCTCGGAACTGTTAATGGACTTGAATTAGTGGGCTGCCATGTGGTTTGATAATTTTGGGACTGTGCTATTTTACTTGTCAATTTTGGGTTTGTCAGCCTCAGCAGTCAGCAGCTTTGGAGTGAAGAGACACTTCCACCTCCAGTGGGCCAGGAGTAAGAGCCAGAGCTGAAGCTCAAGGTCTACGGGCTTTCACCCAGCCCCTAGAGCTGGCACTTTGAACTCAGGCTTCTACCCTCCTAAACAGTAAAAGAATAAATCCCTGTTTGTTAAAGCCACCCATTTGTGGTATTTTCTGTTAGAGCAGGACAAAGTAACCAAAATAGTGTTGTCAAGTTGGTTCCAACTGACAGGGACTATATGTATAACAGAATGAAATGTTTCCCAGACCTGTGCCCTCCTCACAATTGTTGCTGTATTTGAGCCCATTGTTGCAGCCACTGTGTCCATCCATTTCATTGAGGGTTTTCCTCTTTTTTGCCCACTCTGTACTTTACCAAGGAGCTCTGGTAGCATAGTGCCTAAGACACTTGACTGCTAACCAGAAGGCTGGCGGTTCAAACCCACCAACCATTCCTTGGAAGGAAGATTAGGCAATCTACTTCCATAGTTATACTGCCTCGGAAACCCAAGGAGGGGTCGCTGTGAGTCAGATCTGACTCGATGGCAGTGGGTTGGGTTTTCTACTTTACCAAGCACGATGTCCTTCACCCACGACTGGACCCTCTTGATAACATACCCAAAGTAAGTAAAACCAAGTCTCTCCATCTCGCTTCTAAGAAGCATTCTTGTTGTACTTCTTCCTAGAATGATTTGTAGAGTTCATTAAATAAAACTTCCAACCCCAATATTCATAGTAGTTTTTCTTTCTGTTTTAAAACCACAAAATGAAAGAATATGCATTAGATATATTAGTTATTATAGAAAAAAAAGCCTTATAATTTAGTCCAGGGGCTCAACCTAGCTATCCATTAGAATCTCCCAGAGAGATTTTAATATATAATTACACTCAGGTCCCAATATAAACCTATTTAATCAAACTCTAGGGTGAGCTTAACCTTCCACATTTTTTCAAAACTCCCAGAAGATTTAATATGCATGCAACATTGAGAAACCCTGATTCAGATCAATTAAATAGCATAAGGAAATGAGCCCTTGGTCATAAATATGATCTAAATTCTAGTCCCAACTTTGCTGTGAATTTGATCTGTGGCATTTAGTAAGTTAGCTAACCTCTTAAGATCTTAGTTTGTCAAAATTGAAATGAAGGAATTGGATTAGATCATTCAAAAAGCATTTGTGTTTTAAAGGCACATCAAGCACACACCTTAGCACACCTCACAAGACCTTCCATCCCCTGCAATTTTAGGGGCCAAGTCTACCACTCTTGATGTCTCCCTCTTCATCCTATCCCTACTGAACCTGTTTAAGCTCCACAACCTACTGTAAACTCTTCCAGTTGGAAGAGTTTGCTTCCTAGTCTTCACAAATTGTAGTCTCTCATAAGGAACACCCTTAGATCCTCCCTTGTCACTATTCATTTAACATTATCTGTCTAACCACATACACTTTTGACTTTATCCTTAAGGCATTTTTTTAGAGATCATAAACTATTTGCTAACAACTTTGTCAACATGCTTCTTTTTCATATGAAATTGAATTCTTTCCCGGGAGCCTCAGGGAAATCTCACCTCACATTGGCCAAAATTGGTTTAAGAAATGCCAGCACCTGAGTCAATCTTTCATGGAAGGATAGAATTACCATAGCTCACTTAGACTTACCTTCTGCTGTGAAATAGTTGTTCAGACTCAACTACAAGACTCACTAAAAGGGCTACTGAAAATTTATGGGATGAATATATGAATGAACTGAGCTAGCATCTAGGGAAAACACAAAAATAAGTAACACAGATTCTTTGCTTTTGAAGTACTCACAGTCAGTATCAGATTGCCCAGTAGGCAAGGTAAGTACAGGCTTACTTGTATTTACTTACTAATCTGTTGTGAAAATTTTCGTATTTTTTCACCACATCAAAGATTCTGTTTCTAGCAGTGTTTAAATCAGTGGTTAGAGTCTAATGACTTCTTCTACATTTTCTTCTATATTCCAGGTGCAAAAAGGACAAGGAGGCCACATTTTCTGACCTCCTAGAACCCCACAAGAGAAAGGTAGAATCACCATCAATAGCCCATGGCCTATTATTGCAAGGCCAGACATGCTGCCTCCCTCTAGCCCTTTCATCAAGCGTTCCTCCCAAAGCACCCACCACCTCTCTCCTGGGTTCGATAATTCACTGCAGTGGCCATGCAGAACTCACAGATTACGGGGTTTATTAGGGAAGCACCAGGCTACAATTCAAGTTCAGGAAAAACACTCAGTCTCTCTCCCAGCTCACTGTCTCTCAGCCAAGTCTCTCACAGTCTCTCCCCCAGCAGTGCATGTCCCTCAGAGTCTTACTCAGCAACACGTGTCTCTTGTGTCTCTTTCCCAGCAGCACGTGTCTCTTTCAGTAGCGCATGTCTCTTTCAGCAGCACATCTTCCTCAACCAGCAGTCAGAGAGAGTTCTGCCTGTAGAAGGCCTCCTTTTGAGCTGGGCAGAGTGGCCAAACTAGCCAATCATAGCATCAGAACTCTAAGCACCTGAGAGAGAGCCTTCCATAACATTGCATTGTGCCACGCCCAACAGAAATAACCCAGGTGGATAATATTTACAATCAGGAGCTCCTC
>NW_006921800.1:3330736-3348244 GCF_000298275.1 Orycteropus afer afer | reverse complement strand
CCAGAACATTGTATTGTGCCATGCCCAACAGAAATAACCCAGGTGGATAATATTTACAATCAGGAGCTCCTCAGTTGCTCATTCCACCACTGAGTTTACAATGATTTATGGGTAGAAAAGCCATACTAAGTAATTACTACACTGCACCAGGTATGGCTGGCATCTGACTCCCTCTAAACCCCAATAGTTTCACGTGTTATTTACAGCTTTGATATGGTGAAACCCATTTGAACTTGCTCACTACAAATTAGTAAGTGAGCACAAGTAAAACACACACCAAGCTCATTGGGTAAATTCACTCCTGCTAACAGTCCTATGGAAGGATTACAAATGTGAACAGAAGGTTATGATATAAATAAAGAATTCTATAATGAGGGTGTAAACAAAGTGCACTCAAAGCAGAATTAAGAGAGCAACTGAGTATACCGGGACAAGGTGTAGACAGTTTCTTAAATAGGCATCTGAACTGGTATCTAAAGTCTCTCCTCTTCTCTGATTCTATTCAATCAAACATTTAGCTAACTTTAATTTATGTAAATGAGACAGATTAAAAGCTTTTCATGGCCCAGATACTCACTATATAACATTAACAAAGTAAATGTGCTGAGTCTCAATAAAACAACTTGTCTTGTTTAATAACTCCAGTTATGCCCTGTGCTATATTGCCCTGGGTTTTCTTTCCCACAATGGTGATCTGTGATATTGAACATCTACTAAAACAGTAAACGTTCATGTCCTGGGAGTGCTTGAGTCAGTGGTTGGAGTCTAATGGCTTTTCTTCTACATTAGCACAAAGAAGCACATTGTAGTGGCTTTTTAAGGAAGAGCAGAAAAGAAAAAAAAAGAACCTTCAAGGTTAAAACAGTAAGAAGTGTGAGCACTAGGAGAAGGTAGTATGAACACTTAGAACAATCTGCAAATTATGCATCCCTCAGGATAAAGGTCCATTGGATATTTCAGCTATGGTTGGCAAGCCTGCAAAAAATCAGAGTTACCTGGAGAGCTCTTAAAAATATAGTTCCCTTGTCTCTAGCTCCAGATAAATGAAATCTATAAGATAAAACTGAAGTGTCCTAAAAAAGGCAGTAGATGGAGGTTGAACCCTTGCAATATGTAATAATGTAACCAAGTCGTAAAAAGTACTTGGAGCTAGATGTTCCAAGCTTTCAGTTCTATTGCCAGATCCTACTGCAGTTGGAAAGCTGCCTAACCTAATCCTAGTCACTTCAATAACTTACCTTTTCTAAGTTTCAGCCTGCCCACCATATCTGACTCATAAATTTATGTTCAGAATGAAAGGCAATCTAGATGAAAAAGGACTTAATTTTTTTTTTTTTTTTTTTTTTTTTTTTTTTACTGTGAGCCTAAAATATGATTAACACATAGTGGAGGAGATAAATAGAATGGGAACTTTTCTAAGCAATACTTTCCAAGAAATCCTAGCAGGAATGAATTCTTCCAGGTGGATGAACCTATCATAAGGAGAGTCCTTTGAGATATAACCATAGGTCAATTTTGAGACAAACTATGGTTAAGATTTGCAGTTGTCCTTATTACTTCCCATTCCCAACTTTTACTGTTTTTGAAAGGTCATTTTTTGAAAGGGACAGGAAATGGAAATACACACATCAGAAGAGACTGAAAAGAAAACTTCTTTCCCATAAACTCCACAAATGAGACTTCAGGGTCCCAGTGAGAAAAGACCTTTAAACTCTCTCCTCCCTCTATATTAAGATAATAACTGTGGGAAGGAGTGGAAGAGAAGATCATGTTTTAAAGAGACAACTGGGGTGTAGGAGCAAGAAGGAGAATATTGTCATATTTTCCCACAAATTCTAGACAATTTTACAAGGACAGCGTGTTATATAATTATAAGATAGTTGCAGGGCCAGTTCTGAGAACATTTAAGAAGCACAAGTGTGTTTTCATCCCTCCCTGTTGAAAGTCTTTTTCTGCCTTATGGAACTTCAGTAGGCAAAATAGCATTTGGTTGACCAAGACAACATATTGTGGTGCCTCATCAAGTTTTTTCCCTACTCTACCATCACCCTATATGTCCACAAATTCTTTAATCCTCTTGCTACCGCATCCAGCAAGACACAAACATAAAGCATTAAAAATAAATGGTTTCTCCCAGCTGGAGTATTATGATCTGTCTGTGATCTAAAAGGTAGAGAATAAAGAGTTAAGTATGAACAATTTACGAGGTGCATGCCAGGTGACAAGTTGAAGAGTTGGTTTTAGATAAAGGTAGGAGCAGTTCATTGTTCCATGAGAGAAAGGAGAGCATATGGGTAGGGATTAAGGTTGAATACATATTTGGTAGAATAAGGATGGTTTAGCTGTCATATGATGGTTTTTATTTCCTCAGTAAATGAGTAAAATTCCCACCTAGAAGAAGAGAGGAATGACTAATGGAAGTGATTAATGGAAGAATGGTTAATGAAGAAAGACTGTGAAAGCCCTTACAAAGTTGGAAAGCAAATTTACTATGGAACTTTAATTAAATGGCTAGATAATTCTATAGTCCCACTTGAGATTTGTGATCATAAATTCAAAGTCAGATCAGTTAGCAAAATTAGTCTCCATAACTCCAGCCACATTCCAAGCTGCTCAGGTGATCGTTTTCATTGGTATTGCGGGCCTTGGTTTAACTGGTCATATTTCATTGGTAGTGTGCAGAGGGCAGAGAATTGGCATTACCAGGTAAGTGAAATGGAAGGAAAGGGGATACGACCATTCATACTTGGAACTGAACCAACCTGCTGGGATCACCTTTCAGCCAAAAAATAGACAGACCCATAAAGTGAGCAATAATACTCATGAGGAATGTACTCCTCAGAACAATCAAGCATAGAAAATCAAAAGAACAGTATTTGCTTCCCCAAAAAAAGCTCAGAAAACAAGCATGGGAGGAAAGAAAAAGTAATGGAAATGGGGAACTTAGGGATGAAGTGGGCAGTGTGTTGTTACATTGAGGGAATTACAACCAATATCATGAAACAAAATGTGTATAAATTGTTAAATGGAAAATTAATATGCTCTGTAACCTTTCACCCAAACCACAATAATTCTTTCTTTCTTTTTTTTTTTAATGGTGGAGAGGGACAAGAGAGTTGAAGCTGATTAAAATGAATATAATAGAATATAGAACATGGAGTTTAACCTGGATAAGAAGAAAAATGGAAATTAGGAAACACTAGGAATTAAAAAAAGAATGATCGGAGTGGGGTTAAAAAAAAATATATTCCAATGTTCCCATAGGAGTAAAAGAGTTAGGAAGAAAACAGTTGGTGGAAAAGAGTAAATTGCCTCCAATTAGGAATTCAGAGGTATTGCAGTTACTGAAGATGACAATATCTAAGGTAGGATTTTTCAAACTTTTTTAGACCACAATTTTCAGTAAGAAAGGAATTTAACATACATATTCAATACACACATACAATTTTCTTAACACAATAAAACAAAAACCAAACTCACTGCTGTCAAGTCAGACCTGACTCATAGAGGCCCCTCCTTGGGTTGCCGAGGTGATATCACTATGGAAGTAAATTGACCAACCTTCCTTCCAAGGAGTGGCTGGTAGGTTTGAACCACCAGCCTTCTGGTTAGCAGTCAAATGCCTTAAGCATTACGCCACACAATACTTATCCTTAAACGCACTATGGTATTTTCAATTATATTCCATTCTCACTTTTAAATGGTAGCTATAAATTAACTTCAAACCCACTAATAAGTCACAATCTTAAGTATGAAAAACATAGACCTATAATTAAGGCCAGAGCACATAAATGGCACAATGGTTAAGTACTCAACAATTAGTAAAATGTTAGTAATTCAAATATACCCATAGATGCTTGAAAAACAGGATTGGTGATCTATTCCCAGTCACAGCCTTGAAAACCCTGTAGAGCACTGTTCTACCCTGCACACATTGAGTCACCTTGAGTTGGAATCAACATAACATTAAGTGTGTTTTCTTTTTTGGTTAAGATGTTGCTGTTGTTAGGTTCTGTGGAGTCAGCTCCAACTCATAGCGACCCTAGGAACAACAGAAACACTACCCAGTCTTGTGCCAGCCTCACAATCTTTGCTATGCCTGAGCCCATCATTGCAGCCACTGTGTCAATCCATCTCTTTAAGGGCCTTTCCCTTCTTCGTTGATCCTCCATTTTACAAAGGATGATATCCTTCTCCAGGGAATGGCTCATTCTGACATGACCAAAGCAGGTGAGACAAAGTCTGGTCATTCTTACTTTCAAGGAGCATTCTGGCTGTACTTCCTCCAGGACAGATTTATCAGATCTTCTGAAAGTCCACGGTACTTTCAGTATTCTTTGCCAATAACACAACTCACAAGCATCAACTCTTCTTTGGGCTTCCGTATTCATTGTCCAGCTTTCACATGCACATGTGGTGATTGAAAACACCAAGGCTTGGGTTAGGTGTACCTTAGTCTTCAAAGAGACTTCTTTGCTCTTCAGCATTTGAAAGAGGTCTTTTGCAGCAAATTTGCCTAGTGCAATATGTCTTCTGATTTCTGGACTGCTGTTTCCATGTGTGTTGATTGTGGAACCGAAAAAAACCAAACTCACTGCCATCGAATGGATCCTGACTCATAATGACCTCCCTTGAGTTTCCAAGGTGGTATCCTTATGGAAGTAAATTGCCCAATCTTCTTTCCAAGGAGTTGCTGGAGGGTTTGGGCCACCAGCCTTCTGGTTAGCAGTCAAATGCTTTAGGCACTATGCCACTGTGAAATCTTTGACAACTTCAATCTTTTCTCCATTTATCACAATGCAGCTTATTTGTCCAGTTGTGAGAAGTTTCATTTTCTTTTGAGGTGTAATCCATACTGCAGAGTGTAGTTTTTAATCTTCATCAATAAGTGCTTTAAGTGGTCTTCACTTTCAGCAAGCAAAGTTGTGTCATCTCCATATCACAGGTTGTTAATGAGTCTTCCTCAAATCCTGATGTCATGCTCTTCTTCATATAGTCCAGCTTCCTGGATTATATGCTCAGCAAACAGATTGAATAAGTATGGGGAAAGGATACAACCCTGACACATACCCTTCCTGATTTTAAACCATGTAGTATTCCCTTGCTCTGTTTGAATGACAGCCCCCTGGTTTATATACAGATTCTTCATGAGCACAATTAAGTGTTCTGGAATTCCCTTTCTTCTCAATGTTATCCATAATTTGTTATGATCCACACAATCAAATTGGCACAGTCAATAAAATGCAAATAAACATCTTTCTGGTATTCTTTGCTTTAGGCCAACATCCACCTGATGTCAGCAATGATATCTCTGTTTCACATCCTTTCCTGAATCCAGCTTGCATTTCTGGAAGTTCTTTGTCAACATCTATGGCAACCATTTTTGAATTATCTTCAGCAAGATTTCACTTGTGTGTGATAATAATGATATTGTTCAATAATTTTCACATTCTGTGGGATCACCTGTCTTTGGAATGGGTACAAATATGGATCTTTTCCAGTCAGTTGGCCAGGTAGCAGTCTTCCAAATTTCTTGGCATAATGCCTCCAGTGCAGCATCTGTTTGTTGAAACATCACAATGGGTATTCTGTCAATTCCTGGAAACTTGTTTTTTTGCCAATTCCTTTAGTGCAGCTTCAACTTCTTCCTTCAGTACTATTGGTTCTTGATCATATATCAAATCCTGAAATGGATGAGCATCCACCAATTCTTTTTGGTACAGTGACTGTATATTCCTTCCATCTCTTTATGATGTTTCCTGCATCATTCAATATTTTGCTCATAGAATCTTTCAATATAGCAACTTGAGGCTTAAATTTTTCTTCAGTTCTTTCAGCTTGAGAAATGTCTATAATGTTCTTCCCTTTGGTTTTCTATCTCCAGATCTTTGCACATTTCATTATAATAATTAACCTTGTCTTCTCGAGCTGCCCTTTGAAATCATCTGTTCTGCTCTTTTATCTTGTCATTTCTTCCATTTGCTTTAGCTACTCACTGTTCAAGGGCAAGTTTCAGAGTCTCTTCTGACATCCATTTTGGTCTTTTCTACCTTTCCTGTCTTTTTAATGACCTTTTACTTTCTTCGTGTATGATACTCTTGATGTCATCCCATATTTCCCCTGGTTTTCAGTCATTGGTACTCATCTGTCATTTTGTTGTACTATGGAGGCTGACATGTTGCTGTGAGGCTGGAGGTTATGCCAGCAGTATTTCAAATACCAGTAGGGTTGCTCACAGTGGATGGGTTTCAACAGAACTTCCAGACTAGGACAGACTTGGAAGAAGGAAGAGACCATTCACTTCTCAAATAATTAGTCAATGAAAACTTCAATGAATAGCAGTGAAGCACTGTCTGATATATTACTGGAAAACGCCTCCTCAGAGTGGAGTTGACCTTAATGATGTAAATGGGTTAAAGCTTTTGGGATAACTTGGGTTTCCAAGGTGATATCACTACAGAAGTAGATTGGCCAACATTCCTTCCAAGAAGTGGCTGGTGGTAACCCATGTGGATGGGTTAAAGCTTTGTGGCACAACTCAAAATCAGAAGAAACAGCTACAAACATCCATTAAAAATTAGAACATGGAATGTACAAAGTATGATTCTAGGAAAATTGCAAGTTGTCTAAAATGAAAAGGAATGCATAAAGATCGATATCCTAGGCATTAGTGAGATAAAATGGACCAGTTTTCGCCTTTTTGAATCAGACAACCTGATGATCTACTATGCCGAGAATGACAAATTGAAGAAGAATGGCATGGCATTTGTTGTCAAAGAATGTTTCAAGATCTATCCTAAAGTACAGTGCTGTCAGTGATAGGATAATATCCATATGACTACAATGAAGACCAGTTAATACTACCATTATCTAAATTTACACACCAACCACCAAAGCAAAGATGAGGAAATTGAAGATTTTTACCAACTTCTGCAGTTTGAAATTGACCAAACACACAATCAAGATGTGCTGATTGTCATTGGTGACTGGAATACAAAAGTTGGAAACAAAGAAAGATCACTGGTAGTTGGAAAAGTTGGCCTTGGAGATAGAAATAATGCTGGAGATCACATGATAGAATTTGCAAGACCAACAACTTATTCACTGAAAATACCTTTTTTCAACAACACAAACAGTGGCTATACATGTGGACTTCACCAGACAGAATACTCAGGAATCAGATTGACTACATCTGTGGCAGGACGTGATGGAGAAGCTCAATATCTTCAACCAAATAAGTCCTGAAGCTGATCGTCCAACACACCATCAACTGCCATTTGCAAGTTCAAGTTGAAGCTGAGGACAATTAAAACAAGTCCACGAGAGCCAAAATATGACCTTTGGTTAGGATAGTTCCAAATAAGCTAGCTAAGATGAGATAGAATAAAAAATTGTTAGAATTAAAGAAGGCATGAACCCAAGAGGTAAGAGTGTTTAACTGATCATTTTCATTGGTATAGAAGTTGCCAAGAATAATGATAGAAGTAATATTACAGAGAAAGTAATTACAATTAACCAATAAAAGTCCTGTATAATAATTAATCTTTCCAGTAAAAATAAAATCTTCATAATAAATGAATGAATAAGTGAATAAATAAATGAACAGATAATATATTGCCCTCTATCCACTTAAATCCTTCTTGGAAGCTGGCATGACTGAATAAATTTACATTAATTAATTAATCAATTAATTAACTAGATGTCCACTCAAATATTTAAGAGCCTTCTGTGATCCAAGAACTGTGTTAAACTTTGTGTAGGGAAATAAACTTGATTCTGACCTAGTGTAGCTTGAAAGCGAATGTGAGATACAGACATTGTAGGAAAAAAACATATAAATAATAAATAGAGCTTCAGCTTTTGGTAAGAGCAATAGTGTGCTATGAGAGCGAACACACAATAGAGGAAAAAGGGTCTGGGAAGTCCTTTCTGAAAAAGTGATATTTTAACTGAATCCCCCCAAAATGAGAAAGGGATTGCAATACAAAGTATGTTGTTGTTGTTGTTATGTGCCATCGAGTCGGACACGACTCATAATGACCTCTCTTTGGGTTTCCGAGGTGGTATCATTACAGAAGTAGATTGCCCAATCTTCCTTCCAAGGAGTGGCTGGTGGGTTTGAACTGCCAGCCGTCTGATTAGCAGTCAAGTGCCTTAGGCACTACTCTACCAAAGCTCCTTATACAGAGTATGGGAGGTATTTATTATAATAGAATCTCAAGATGAGGAGAAGAAGCCTAAAAGGACATAAAGTGTGACAACATTTCTGATTCTTGAATCCTTTCCAAAATATCTCTGCCAAAATGTCCACACAAAATGTCTATGTGGTGAACATGTTCTCTGTAAAAGGTAGTAATGAAAACTGTTCCAATGAGCATTATAGAGGTTTTCTCATTCATTCCATCATTCCTCACAACTACTCTGTGAGAGGTAATATTATCTTTAATTGTAGAGGAGAAAATAAATGGAGTTAGCCTTGATACACAGTGTATCAGTAACCTCCCTCTCTAGGACTTGTCTTTTGAGTTGTTAATAATGGCAGAGATTTTTTTCCCTGATGGACCAACATATGAAGAGCAGCTGGCTAGGGTTAGGGGACAACTACAGGGTCATGGGACAATGTTTTGAGTAGTTATCTGGCCCAGATCCAGACTGAACTCACAACCATGACCTCATTTGCGTCAATTTACTGCTAAATGTTTCATTCTTTACTTGCCCTCATTCTTTCTATTCAATAAACCCTTATTGAGTTCCAAACCAAGAAAAACCAAACCAGCTGCTGCAAGTTGATTCTGATTCATGGCAACCCCATGTGTTGTAGAGTAGAACTGTGCTCCATAGAGTTTTCATGGCTGTGACCTTTCAGAAGTAAGTAGCTAGGCTTTTCTTCAGAGGTGTCTCTGGGTGGACTTGGACTTCCAACCTTTTAGTCTCTAGCCAAGCACTTAACTATTTATGCCACCCAGGAACTCCCTTATTGAGTTTCACTAGGTACCAAACCCAGAAATAAAGAGATTAAGTTATAATTCTGCCACCATCCAAGTGCTCACAGATTAATTGGAAGAGAGAAAACTATCCAGATATTTTCAGACTAGGTTTTGTGAGGAGTGCAATGATAACATAAGCACAAAGCAGGGGCGTGTACATATTTTCTAACTCTAGGGTCACGAAAAGTGTTTTACAATTCTTAAACACGTTACCCTTCGATAAACATTCACATTTCAAGTCCTTCCCACAAATAAAATTCTAATAAACTCTCAAAGAGACATGCCTCCAGTGAAAATTGTAATATTTTGTTTTCCTATCAGCATTTACATAAATTGTAATTTAATTTACAGAAACAATAGCATTTTTGTTTCTTTTCTCAAGTTAAAATAAATTGTTTTAAAACTACCTGACACCACCATTACCTCATATCTTTTACAAAAGATTCCACTAAGATTCTATGGGAGGGCTTTCATGTATTCTCTTACCCAATTTAACTCCTGGAGATTCACTGGGATGACAGGATGTCAAAGAAATAGAAACAGGGAACACTTAGAACTATGACTCTCAACCTGGACTTCTCTTTAGAGGCTTCTGGGGCATGTTTAAACTATTCCAATGTCCTGCTCCACATTAGATAAAATTAAGTCAGAACTGTGGGGATGGGGGTGCTGTCCAAGAAAAAGACACTGGATTTTGTTTAACATATAGGTCATTTTGATATGTAGCCAGGGTTTAACATCATTGATAGAAATATGTTTTAATCTTCCAAAATTTCTTGGAGATTTCTCAAGGATGCTTTGATTCTCTTGATTTGGGCTCACCTTAGGGGAAGGTTTATCACTTTAGTCACCAGTTTCATTATCTCATTGATAAAGTATTGTAATTGCCTTCTTTTTTGATCTCTTTACTCTAAGTCTCTCTACAAGTGCCTGGTTGCTCATTCATTCATTCATTCACTCAGTCATTCAGTATAGCAGTCTGCAATTCAATACCTATTCTATGTCAAGGTAGTGTTAAGAACACACAATGATGAAAGTCATAACCACTGCCCTTAGGGATTTCCAGTCTAAGAAGGAAGACAAAAATATGTGGAAGATAACCCTCTGATGGCATATAGTAGGCATACACAGAGAGTTAAAGGTGCATGAAGAGGGGCATTAATAGTATCTGGGCAGAAAATTGAAAAGGACATTTACCATGGAAAATGATACTTTAGCTGAACTTTGCAAAAAGTTGACTTAAACTGTCAACTTTCAACTCCTTAGACCACTAGAAAAACATAAAATCAAGCAAAGCTAAATTTATTAATTTATTGCAAAGTAATGAATAATACCATGTTAAAAGTCTTAGTAGTAACTGTAAAGAGTAAAAGCAAGTGAAATCAGAGGGTTTTAAGACGTCAACTGGATACTTGTAAGGTGAGTACTGCAAAACAGGGAATGAAACTGGAATGGATAGAGTTTATGACATAACTGTGGACTGTTTTGCATGTAGTCTAGATGGTCAAGCTCTCTTGCGCAGTAATTTCAGTTAGTTTGTAGTCCTGTCTTCCAGGAGCATGTATTTCCTGGAGAAAGTACCTAAGTTGTTTTTGCTTGTTCTCAGTATTATTTAATAAAGGAATGGGAAATATGTTCAATCCTAATATTGTATACCATAAAAATATGAACCTATAATAGGTTTCAGCACGCAATAAAGAAGAGAAGCAGAGAAAAATGGACTAGAACAATGAGATCAGCATGTGAAAAGACAAAGTAAAGAAAACAGATGATGCTCTAAAAATAACCATCTTCTGCCTTCTGAGTGAAGTCCAAAGTTTTCAACTTAGCATTTGTTGTTAGTTTGTTGCAATTTGTGGCCATCGAGTCAGCTCCAACTAACAGAACCAAACACTGCCCAGTCTTGTGCCAGCCTCACAATACTTGGCATACCTGAGCCCATCGCTGTAGCCACTGTGTCAATCCACCCCACTGAGGGCCTTCCTCTTTTTTGTTGACCCTCCACTTTACCAAGGATGATATCCTTCTCCAGGGAATGGTCCCTTCTGACAAGACGACTAAAGTAGTTGACACGAAGTCTGGTCATTCTCACTTCCAAGAATCATTCTGGCTGCACTTCTTCCACAACAGATTTGTTAGATCTTTTAGCAGTTCTTGGTACCTTCAGTATTCTTTGCCAACACCACAACTAAAAAGCATGAACTCTTCTTCAGTCTTCCTTATTCATTGTCCATCTCTCACGTGCATATGAGGTGATTGAAAATACCATGACTTGTGTTAGGCGCACCTTAGTCTTCAAGGAGATATCTTTGCTCTTCAGCACTTGAAAGAGGTCTTTTGCAGCAGATTTGCCCAATGCAATACATAGTCTAATATCTTTACTACTGCTTCCATTGGTGTTGATTGTAGAACCAAGTAATATGACGTCTTTAACAACTTCATTCTTTTGTCCATTTATTGTGATGCTGTTTATTAGTCCAGTTGTGAGGATTTGTGTTTTCTTCATGAAACTTAGTCCATATTGATGACTGTAGTCCTTAATCTTCACCAGTAAGTACTTCAAGTCATCCTCACTTTCAGCAAAGTTGTGTCATCTGCATATCACAGGTTGTTAATGAGTCTTCCTCCAATCCTGATGCCACGGCTTTTTCATATAGTCCAGCCTCTTTCAGCACACAGATTGAATGAGTATGGTGAAAAGATATAACCCTGACAAACTCCCTTCCTGATTTTAAACCACGAAGTATCCCCTTGTTCTGTTCAACTGATAGCCTCCTGGTCTATGTACAGGTTCCTCATGAGCACAATAAGTGTTCTGGAATTCCCATTCTTCTCAATGATATCCATAATTTGTTATGAGTCACACAACCAAATGTTTTTGCATAGTCAATAAAACACAAGTAAACATCTTTCTAGTATTCTTCACTTTGAGTATCAGGGCTTTGGTTGACTGACAAACACCACCCTCAGCAAACCACTCCAAACAGACAGACACAGGGGCTTCAATATCTCTTCCTGTACTTGCATCACTGGTTATCTTTCTCACACTAATCACAAAAGACACACATCTACAGCCTTCTCTTTTGGAGGTGATTACTCACACCAGGCTCCTTTCCACCTTTGAGGGTGAATGCTCAGTAGATCTGCAGATTCTGCCACAACTGCCTGCTCCACAACTAGACAAGTCTTTCCTTCTAAATTACCCTATCTTCCCCTTATTTTTCTCCTTTCCTTTTCCTAAATTTTTCTTCCTTTTTATCTGCCCACTTTCCCCTTTTCCTCATCTTCTTTTTTCATTTTTACCAGTTTTTCAACCTGTTCATCTACCCTTACTTTTTTTTCTTTTTTTCCTTTTCTCTATTTTCTATCTTTCATTTTTATTCTGTCTTTTCTATCTCTTCTTCTTTTCTTTGGCTTAATTTTCCTACCTTTTTTCACCTTTTTTTAAATCTCTTCTTCCTGTCTCATCCAATGGGAGAAAGACATTAATTCTCCACTAGTCAGCCATATCCACTACACAAAAAACCTTACCCAACAGACAAGTACTATCAACAGCTGCTGTGCCCCAAGAACAGACAGTAGACAACACCTGCTCATCTCAACTTTATTCCTTCTCATAGCAGAGATTTGCACCCATGTTATTCTGCCAATACACAGAAAGGTTGGAGTGACCCAGCACAGCCAAGCTGACAATCAAAGAAGCTAGCTGCCCCACACATCTGGATATATCAAAACAAAACAAAGCATAAAACCAGGGTGAAAGAAATCAGCACATAACCAACAAATAAAGACATTTCAAAATGTCCCAGAGACAACAGACTCAAACAGAGTAACAGGATAAGATAGCAGAAGCAAGTGCCCAAACTAAAGAATTAGGAAATCTCCCTGAGGAAGAACAGGCAATACAACTACCTAATAAGTAATTCAAAAAATTATATGCATATATAGAACCTTACAAGAGCTCAAAGAAACCAGAGAGAAGAACAAGGAAGAATTCAGAAAAATCATACAAAGCAAAATGATAAAGTAAATATACAATTAGAAATTATACAAAATAGCAATTAGAAATCCAGAAGATGAATGCTAAAGTTATGGAGATAGATAACACATTAGAAGGTCAAAAAAGGAGTCTTGAACTGGCAAAAGAACACATTTCTTAGCTGGAAGATAAATCCCTTGATACCAGCTTATACGAAGAAAATCAGAACAAATAATGAAGAGAAATGAAGAAAACCTAAGAAATATATGGGATGATAGATAGATAGATAGATAGAGATAGAGATATAAATAGCATACACCTGACTGGAATTTCAGAACAAAGGAGACAGGAGGAAAAGAAAGAAAATTGTCAAAGATTTTCTAGCAGAAAACTTCCCCAATATCATGAAAGACAAAAATATATCCATCCAAGAAGTTCAAAAAACACCACACAGACTAGACCACAAGAAAAAGTTTCCAAGACATACCATAATCCAAATTTCCAAATTGAAAAATAAAGAAAGAATCTTGAGAGCAGCTTTGGAAAAATGAAATGTTACCTACAAAGGCCAACCAGTAAGACTAAGCTGTGATTTCTTAGCAGAAACCATACAGGCAAGAAGACAATGGGATCACATATAGAAAGCCTTGAAGAAAAAGAATTGCCAACCAAGAATTATATCCAGCCAAATTCTTCCTCAAATATGAGGGTGAAATTAAGATATTCACAGAAAAACAGAAATTAAGGGAATCTGTAAAAACCAGACCAACCTTACAAGTAATGGCAAAGGGAGTCTTTCCAACAGAAAACAATAAATTAAGAACAAGACACATGAGACCATCACCTAGAAACCAACCCAGGAAAAGAACTCTCACTACTAAAATAAGCAATAAAAAGTTAAATAGAAAAATAGAGGAGTCAGTCTGTAAACAATGCCAACAACTGACAGAGGCAATAAATAGCATAATTACAAAACTTCCAAATGGAGAGGAAGTCAGGATGATGTCTGTGTAGAACAAACTGTTCCAAACTTAGGGGGATAAGAACTTACTACAGAGTAACCACAAAGAAAATTAACAAGCCTTCTAATCAAATAAGAAAAAAGAAAATCACAAGGACTTAGTAAACACAAAACCCACAACAATGAAAAGGGAAAAAAATACTTGATAACAAAATGAACTCAGCACAGAAAAAACATTTGGTAAAAAGAAACCACCACCAATACAACCAAAAATCACTAAAGATTGAGAGCAATAAATTCTTGTTGTTGTTGTTATATGCCTTCAAGTCAGACCTAACTCATAACGACCCCTCCTTGGGTTTCCGAGGCAATATCACTACGGAAGTAGATTGCCCAACCTTCCTTCCGAGGAGTGGCTGGTGGGTTTGAACCGCCAGCCTTCTGGTTAGCAGTCAAGTGCCTTAGGCACTATGCTACCTATCATTAAATTACAATGAATGTGAATAGACTAAATGCACCAGTAAAGAGAAAGAGAGTTGCAGATTGGATAAGAAGACCCATCAATATACTGTCTAAAAGAGATCCACCTTAGACACTAAGATAAAAAGCAATAAAAAATCAAGGAATGAAAAAGATAAATCAAGCTAATTGCAGCTAAAAAAGGGCAGAAAGGGCAATATTAATTTCTGGTAAAATAGATTTCAAGGTGAGAACCACTGTAAGAGACTCATTATGGTGTTATATGATGTTAAAATAGTCAGTTGACCAAAAGGACATTACCATATTAAATATCTATGTAGCCAATGAAAGAACTCCAAAATACATAACTGAATTGAAAGGAGGAATAGATAATTCTACAATAGTAGTAGGAGACTTAAACACACTTTCTACAAAGAACAGAACAACTAGAAAAAAAAGTCATCAAAGATACAGATCTCAACAATACAATCAACCAACTCGGCTTCAAAGACATATACAGGACACTCTATTAAGCAAAAGCACAATATATATATATATATATATTTTTTTTTTTTTTCCAGGGCATATGGATTATTCTCAAGAATAGAACATATATTAGGCCACAAAACAAGCCTCAATAAATTTTAAAACATCAAAATACTACAAAGCATTGTCTTGGATCACAATGCTATAAAGATAGAAATCAACAATAAGGAGATCAAGGGGGAAATATGCAACACGTAGAAACTGAATAACACATTGCTCAAGAACTACTGAGTAACAGATAAAATAAAATGTGAGATTTAAAAAAAAAAAAAACCCTAGAAACAAACAAGAAAGAAAACACAATATTCCAAACCTTTGGGACACAGAGAAAGCAGAGCTCAGAGGGCAATTTATAGCAAAAAATGCACAGATCAAAAGAGAGGAAAGAATCAAAATCAGCACTTTAACCCGATAATTCTAACAATTAGAAAAAAGAGAAACAACAGAAACCTACAGTCTCCAGAAGAAAGGAAATAATAGAGAACAGAGGAGAAATAAATGAAGAAAACAGCAACAACAACAAAATTAGAAAAAACAAGACTAGAAGCTTATTCTTCAAAAAAGATTAACCCAAATCAACAAACCACTAGTAAATTTAATTAAAGAAAAGAAAGAGAATATGCAAATAACATGAACAATAAATGAAGTGAGTGGCATCACAACAGAACGAACAGAAATAAAAAATATAATAACAGATTATGAAGAAAAGTATGAAGAATTGTATTCTAACAAATACAAAATCCTAGTAGAAATGGACAAATTTCTAGAAACATAAGACCTACATAAACTGACACAGACTGAGATGAAAAGTTTTAACAGACTCGTACCAAAAGAACAAATTGAGCAGTTCATAAAAAAAAAAAAAAAAATCCCACAAAAAGTCCTGAACCAGATGGCTTCACTGGAGAGTTCTATCAAATTTCAGAGAAGAGCTGACACCTGCACTACTCAAACTATTCCAAGACACAGAAAATGATGGAATACTCTCAAAGTCATTCTCAGAAGCAAGCATAACCCTGAACCAAACATGTAAAGACACCACTAAAAAAGAAAACTCCCAATATCCCTCAAGAATAGAGATGCTATAAAGATAGAAATAAAAAGATAGAAGCAAAAGCCTTCAACAAGATCCTTGGAACAGAACCCAACCCCATCTTAAAAAAAAAAAAAACAGTACACCATGACCAAGTAAGACTTATACCAGGTTGGCAAGGATGGATCAACTTCAGCAAAACAATCAATGTAATCCATCATATAAATAAAACAAAAGAAAAGAATCACATGATCATATCAATCAATACAGACAAGGTATTTGATACAATCCAACTCCTATTTCTGACTTAAAAAAAAAAACTTCTTAATAAAATAGAAATAGAAGGGAAATTTCTCAATATAAAAAGGACATTGTGATAGTTGGAGCTGTGTGTCAACTTGGCTGGACCCAAGTTCTGTGTGGTTGTTCCCAAGATGGGATCAGATGACTGTGTTCTGAGTGGCCAATCTGTTGAAGGGGAGTTTCCCTAGGGGTGCGGCCTGCTTCCAAGATATCCAGGGACATCCTGGGAAGAGAGACATTCTTCTGTGGATCGGGATTCTGTTGTGCTACCTACAACTGACCATGAGAGCAGTCCACTGTTTGGCCTGGAGATCTTGGATTCGTCATTCGTTGGAGTCAACAGCCAGTGTACTGCCTGCCAGCCTTGAGCTTCTTGGCCCTTGCGGTTGCAGAAGCTAAGAAAAGCCTCCAGCCTGACATTTGCTTCAGGGACTTTGGACTTGCCGGAGCTCTGGTAGCATAGTGCCTAAGGCACTTGACTGCTCACCAGAAGGCTGGCGGTTCAAACCCACCAGCCACTCCTTGGAAGGAAGGTTGGGCAATCCTACTTCCGTAGTGATACTGCCTCGGAAACCCAAGGAGGGGTCGCTATGAGTTGGGGCCAATTCGACGGCACATAACAACAACAATACGTTTGTGAGAAATTTTCCTAAGATAAATTTCTCCCTCTCTTTATATATATATAAGCTTTGCTGATTTTTGTTTCTCTAGAGAACCCAGCCTCACACAGACATATATGCAAAACCAATAGCCAATGTTATTCTGAATGGAGAGAGACTCAAATCATTTCCCTTGTGAAAACAAACCAGATAAAGATGCTCTCTATCATCACATCTATTCAACATTGTATTGGAAGTCCTAGCCAGGGCAATAAGGCAAGACAGAGAAATAACAGACATTCACATTTACAAAAAATTAGTAAAGATATCTCTATTTGCAGATGACATGATCCTATACATAGAAAACTCAAGAGACTCAGCAAGAAAACTACTGGAACTAATTTAAAATTTCACCAGGATACAAGATCAATATACAAAAATCAGTTGGATTCCTCTACATCAACAAAGATCTCTCAAAAGGAAATAAGGAAAACAATACTATTTACAATAGCTACCAAAAAGATAAAATACTTAGGAATAAATCTCACTAGAGACATAAAAGACCTATACAAAAAAAACTACAAATCACTACTCCAAGAAACCATAAAAGATCTACATAAATGGAAGACTATGCTAGGCTT
>NW_006921800.1:3326380-3330286 GCF_000298275.1 Orycteropus afer afer | reverse complement strand
GCGACCCCTCCTTGGGTTTCCGAGGCAGTATCACTACGGAAGTAGGATTGCCCAACCTTCCTTCCGAGGAGTGGCTGGTGGGTTTGAACCGCCAGCCCTCTGGTTAGCAGGCAAGTGTCTTAGCCACTATGCTACCAGAGCTCCCAAGTAAAGTACTACTGAAGAAGAAAAACAAAGTAGGAGGTTTAAAACTCCCTGATCTCAAAACCTATTATACAGCCATGGTAGTCAGAACAGCCTGATATTGGTACAAAAATAGATGCATAGACCAGTAGAACACAACTGAAAATCCCAAAATACATCCATCTATCTATGGACTGCTGATCTTAGACAAAGGACTGAAACCATTAAATAGGGGAAAGATAACTTCTTTAACAAATGGTGCTGGTAAAATTGGATATCCCTTTGCAGAAAAATCAAATAAGATCCAGCAATAACAGCAAAGTTCAAGAAGACAGAAAATAAATGCTGTTGAGGGTGTGGAAAGATTAGAACTCTCATACACTGCCGGTGGAACTGTAAGATAGTACAACCACAGTGGAAAATGGTATGACATTTCTTTAATAACTTGGAGATAGAAATACCATTTGATCTAGCAATTCCACTACTAGGAATATATCTTAAACAGGTGAGACCCAGTACATGAATAGATATATGCACACTCGTGTTCTTCACAGCACTATTCACTGTAACAAAGAGATGGAAAAACTTGAATTCCCATCAACAGATGAATGGATAATCAAACTATGGTACATACACACAATGGAATATTATGCAACATAAAAGAATAACAAAGAATCCATGAATCACATTCATAACATAGGTGAACTTGGAAGACATTATGCTGTATGAAATAAGTCAGTCATAGAAGGACAGTTATTATATGAGTCCATTATTATAAGAAGCCAAGGAAAAGTTTATGCAGAAAAGGAAATTTACTTTGCTGGTTACCAGGTATGGAAGGAAGGGAAAGGAAAATTCCTGACTAGTTAAGAATCATGTGTTGATTCAAGTTAAGGAAAAGGCAATATAACAAAAGTGTGTGACCAGCACAAGAGCAATATGGAAAAGGAGGATGCAGAGGTGCACAAAAGGTACAGATAACAAAGGCAAATGCTATTAGACACACAATACTGCTTTAGCAATGACAAACCCTAGTCTGTGAGTGGATACATAGGCAGACAAGTGAGAAGATCTGATCTGAGTAGGTTAATGGAAATATTCATATGACCACAGATAGATTTGGCTTATGATATTCCTACATGCATATTTGTGCTACAAAAATATCCATATACATTATAGAAGTAATAGAGGACAAGGTTGGGTTAGCTTCTTAGCCACAACCAAGCACCTTCAGGGAGTGAGTCATCAAGCCTGCGGGCTCAGGACCATGGTCCCAAGAGGCATCGAGCTCAACTGGCACAACATGCTACATAAAAATATTGTTTTATATCTGACTTGGTGAGTAATGACTTGGGTCTTACAAGCTTAGGAGCAGCATGCAACTATTTGTCTCTCCTTGTATGGAGCAAAGAAGAGTGAAGAAAATCAAAGACATATGGAAACAATTAGTCCAAGGGACTAATAGACCATGACAACTTTGGCCATCATGAACTTGAAACCAGAAGAACTAGATGGTACCCAGCTACCTATGCCAACCGTTCAGAAAGGAGTCAAAATTGGACAACCTGGATACAGTGGGAGGAAAAAGGTGGAACAAAATTCAAAAACACAAAAATGACCAGAATTACTGGTTGGATATAAACTGGTGAAACCCCCGAGACCATGGCCCCAAGTTACCCTTTGGGCCTGGAATTGGCCTTACTCCTGTGGGTTAGCTGTCAGCCAAACAACAGAATGAGCAGAAAACCTATCCTAGGGAGATGGACCCCATAAGCCAGTCAACCATGAGAGATCAGAAGGGCAGCATTTGTGTAAGGGGAAAGCTAGCAGACGGGAGCATAGGTAAGAAAGATACAGAGAAGGGTTACTCACAAGGAGATAGGAGGAGAGCTGTTTATTGTGGGGATTGTAATCAGTGCTGTGAAGCAAAATGTGTACGAACTGTTCAGTGTTAAATGAATCTGCTTTGTAAATGTGCACCCAAATCACAATAATTTAAAAAAAAAAAAAAAAAAAAGATGGAAAATGTGCCAAACATATAGTGGGTGAAGAGGACCCAACAAGAATTTGAGAGTGGAGGGGTAGACAAGATCTTGTAGGCCCTTGTAAGCAAATGCAAACAGTTTGAATTTTCTTCAACATGTGAATACCAAAAAAAAAAAAAAAGTTACTGCCATCAAGTTGGATCCGACTCATAGTGACCCCTCCTTGGGTTTCTGAGGTGGTATCTCTATGGACGTAGATTGCCCAACCCTCCTTACGAGCAGTGGCTGGTGTGTTTGAACCACAAGCCTTCTGGTTAGCAGTCAAATGCATTAGGCACTATGCCACCAGATCTCCTAATATGTGAATAGAAACTATTAAAAGGTTGTCTTAGGAGGGGTTCTCTAGAGAATCAAAACCAATGAAGTTTATAGAGACAAAGAGAAAAATTTATCTCAAGGAAGTGGTTCATGCAGTTGTAGAGGTTGGCAAGTCCCAAGGCTGTAGGTCTGATGTCAAGCTGGAGATTTCTCCTGAATCATGCAAGCGTAGGGGCTGACAAACCCAGGATCAGCAGCCAATATAGTAGACTACTGGCTTTGGCAGCTGATGAATCTAAGAGCAGCAGGTAAAATAGCAGGCTCTTGGCTCACAGGCTGCTAAGGCAAAAATCCCCAAATTGGAAGACAATACACCAGGCCACTTGTTCAAGTCCAGATGACAATGAGCCAGATGAAGGATTCAGAATGAGCAAAAAGCCAGAGCGATTTGTCAGAGCTCTTCCATGTGTATTGGAAGCAGGCCACAACATGAAGGACACTTCCTTTCAATGGATTAGCTGTTCATAACATATCCTAAGAATCACCAGTAGTTGGAAAATTTGGCGACAGGAATAACGCTGGAGATTGGATGATAGAATTTTGCAAGACCAATGACTTATTCATTACAAATACCTTTTTTCAACAACACAAATGGTGGCTATGCATGTATTCTTTGCCATATGGAGTAAACAGAAATCAGATTGACTACATCTGTGGCAAGACACAATGGAGAAGCCCAGTATCTTCAGCCAAAACAAGGCTAGGAACTGATTGTGGAACAGACCATCAACTGCTCATATGCAAGTTCAAGTTGAAGTTGAAGACCCTTAAAACAAGTCCACAAGAGCCAAAATATGACCATGATTATAGCCCTCATGAATTTAGAGACCATCTAAAGAATAGATTTGATGCATTGAACACCAATGACTGAAAACCAGAATAATTGTGGGATGACATCATGAACATCATCTATGAAGAACGCAAAAGGTCATTGAAAAGACAAGAAAGGAAGAAAATACCAAAATGGATGTCAGAAGAGACTTTGAAACTTGCCCTTGAATGAAGAGTAGCTAAAGTAAATGGAAGAAATGACAAGATAAAAGAGCTGAACAGAAGATTTCAAAGAGCAACTCGAGAAGACAAAGTTAATTAAAACAAAATGTGCAAACACATGGAGTTGGAAAGCCAAAAGAGAAGAACATGCTCAGCATTTCTCAAGCTGAGAGAATTGAAGAAAAAATTCAAGCCTTCCAATATTAACTTTGTAATATCGACTTGCAATATTGAAAGATTCTGTGGGCAAAATATTGAATGATGGAGGAAACATCCAAAGAAGATAGAAGGAACACACAGAGTCACTGTACCAAAAAGAATTGGTGGATGTTCATCATTTCAGTAGGTGCCATATAATCAAGAACCAATGGTAGGAGAGGCGGGGCAAGATGGCGGACTAGGCAGAAGGATTGCACAGACCCTCTTC
>NW_006921800.1:3302795-3323652 GCF_000298275.1 Orycteropus afer afer | reverse complement strand
TGGTTTAGAACAAGGCTCCAGAATCGATGGAATACCCATTGAGATATTTCAACAAACAGATGCTCACTCAGCTATGCCAAGAGATTTGGAAGACAACTACCTGCCCAACTGACTGGAAGAGATCCATATTTGTACCAATTCCAAAGAAAAATAACCCCACAAAATGTGGAAATTATCGAACAATATCATTAATATCACACACAAGTAAAATCTTACTGAAGATAATTTCAAAACAGTTGCAGCAGTATATTGACAAAGAACTTCCAAAAATACAAGCTAGATTCAGAAGAGGATATGGAACGAGAGATATCATTGCTGATGTCAGATGGATCTTGGCTCAAAGCAAAGAATACCAGAAAGATGTTTACATGTACTTTATTGACTTTGCAAAAGCATTCAATTGTGTGGATCATAACAAATTATGGATGACATTGAGAAGAATGAGAATTCTAGAACCCTTAATTATACTCATGAGGAACATGTACATAGTCCAGGAGGCTTTTTTTCAAACAGAACAAGTAGACACCACATGATTTAAAATCAGAAAGAGAGTGCATCAGGGTTGTAGCCTTTCACCATACTTATTCAATTGGTATGCTGTGCAAATAATCTGAGAAGCTGGACTACATGAAGAAGAACGTGGCATCAGGATTGGAGGAAGAATCATTAACAACCTGCAATGTGTTGATAACACAACTTTGCTTGCTGAAAGTGAGAAATATTTGAAGGACTTACTGGTGAAGATTGAAGACTACAGTCTGCAGTATGGATTATACCTCAAAAAAAAAAAAAAAAAAAACCCTCACAACTTGACCAATAAGCAGCATCACAATAAAAGGAGGAGAGATTGAAGTTGTCAAAGACTTCACATTACTTAGTTTTACAATCAACACCAACGGAAGCAGTAGTAAAGATATCAGATGGCATGTTGCATTGGGCAAATCTGCAGCAAATGACCTCTTCCAAGTGCTGAAGAGCAAAGGTATCTCCTTGAAGACTAAGGTGTGCCTGACCCAAGCTATGATGCTTTCAATAGCCTCATATGCATGTGAGAGCTGAACAGTGAACAAGTGAGATCACAGAAGAGTCAACGCTTCTGAGTTGTGGTGTTGGTGAAGAATATTGAAAGCACCATAGACTGCTAAAAGAACTAACAGACGTGTGTCCTGGAAGAAGTGCAGCCGGAACGCTCCTTGGAAGCAAAAATGGCCAGACTTCGTCTCACCTACTTTGGTCATGTTCTAAGAAGAGACCATTCCCTGGAGAAGGATATCATGCTTGGTAAAGTGAAGGGTCAACATAAAAAGGGGAAGGCCCTCAACAAGATGGATTGACACAGTGGCTACAATGATGGGTTCAGGTGTAGCAAGGATCATGGGGCTGGCACAGGACTGGGCAGTGTTTCATTCTACTGTACATAGGGTTGCTGTGAGTCAGAGATGACTCAATGGCATCTAACAACAACAACAACAGATATCCTCATAGAGGTGATTCCATTATATCAGATCTCATCACTGAGAATCATGGCCCAGCCAAAGTGACACACAACCACACAACCTTAACTATGACAAAGGTTATAAACTGGAGAATGGTATAATTTAATTTAAAGTTTATACAGGTAAGTCCTTTGCATAATGCCTGTTAATTGGTAGAAACTCAATAAATATTACTTATGATTTAATAGTAATTATTAGCTATTTCTGAACTGTAATTCACTATTCCATCCCCAAGATTTCATAATGAAATATTTCCATCCTTCAAGAATGGGTCCTCAAAGCTTTCTGCTATGATCTTCTTCACATGTAATGTAATTTTTTTTTCCCGGTGGATGCTAAATATTGTGAATGTTACGCTTTTGAACAAATGAATTATGTTGTCTTCCTTAAAAGAGTATGATTTTTCTTCTGTCAGTTATTTACTAAAAGATCAAATTGACACTTTTGGAACTTTTTTTCAAGCTTTGTTAAAGCAAACCTTGAGTAGCCCTCATTCTAAAACTGGAATAAACTTACTCCCAAAATGTTGCCTTTTGGAGTTTGAACTAAATGTTTGGAGTGTTCTGGAGGGTTAGAAAACTAATATTGCCCAGCACTGTGCAGCCTCAAGAATGTCTATTTCACGCAAAAAAACAACCTAAAGCTGTTGTCTGCAAGACCACATGGAGTTTCATCTTGAGAATTTGTAGCTTAGTTCAGCCAAAAAATACAAAAGGACCACTATGAAGATTTCTGGAGCTCCTTCCCCACCTAGATTCTTTTCCTCTGAGATCCTTCTACACAAATTCCAGACACTCAGCATCACCAAATTCTGATCTCTGTTTTCTCTGCCTCTTCCATAGTGATACTGCCTCGGAAACCCAAAGAGGGGTTGCTATGAGTCGGGTCTGACTCCATGGCACATAACAACAACAACAACAGCAACGTTATTGCACTTTGGCCTCCACTTCCCTGTGCTATCACTTGGAAAAGCAAAAAAACCTGGATCAAGGCAGAACACATCTTCTCTCAAGTATTTCTCTTCTCTCAAGGACAGCAACACTGCTCCGTAGGTTGCACAATACTTGAAAGCTTCATAAATTTTGTCCAGTTTTATAGTTGTCATTACAGAAGGTTAAGTTTTATCTGATTACTCCACCTTAGTCAGATCTTTCATTCTTTTTTATGGGCCACCACCTCTCACCCTGAAATCACCTTCCCAATCCTCTCCTCTTCATCTTCACAGCCCAACTCTCACCCTGCTCTTTGACATAAATGTCCCCTTTTTCCTCAAACTTAATTTCTCTCTCCTTGAACACCTGTGGCATTTATTAACTCATTTGACATTGATTATATGTATTAGTGACAGAAATCCAAGAAACAAGAACAATGTTCTATAGAATTACAATTTTTAGAATTCTTTACCCCAAAACTTTTCCTCAAAATTATGCAACCCACATCAGCATATTTAAATCTTGTTTTGAATAAGTATCACTTCCTAATATCAAAAACACATGCTATATATCTATAACTCAAGTGTAATTATTATTACACAATCATTTTCATTTTCTGAAATTATATAATTTTCATTAGATTTCATTTATATATATAGTATATGTGCATTTTTAAACTATTTTAATAGGTGAAATAAACTCCACCATGCATACTCAAATATGTTATGGACGAATTTTCTAACATGTTGGAGAGCACCAACTTGGTGAGAGCTGCCAAGCTAACTACCTTTGTGTAACTCTGTCCACATACTTGATTTTCTTGTGAGTCATTAATTACCCTTTGTAATGTTCTTTATGTGAATTGCAAATGTTTTCTTCTATAAACCTCTACAAGCACATTTCTATTACTGCCTGAAATGATTCAGAAATTTCTTCATACAGTGCAAACAAAACAACTTACAGAAAGAAAATGGATGGTGAGACTAAAACAAGATGGCAATTGCCACATATAAAACACAGTTTCAGATTATTGTTCAGTTCATCAAAATGGTCTCATTGTTCTCATTAATTAATTTTATTTTAATTAAGTAAATGCTAAAAATTCGCATTTGCCAAATTAATGATTATTAACAAAATACTTGTTTTATAAATTTTATAACTTTTATGTATTTACTGGAGATACCTTTTTTCAACAACATAAAAAGTGACTATCCACGTGGACATCATCAGAAGGAGTACACAGGAATCAAATTGATTACATCTATGGAAAAAGACAATAGAGAATAGTATCATTCAGAAAAAGGCCAATGGTCAAGTGTGGATTAGACCATGAATTGCTTCTGTATAAGTTCAAGTTGACGCTGAAGAAAATTAAAGAAGTCCAAAGTATAATATTGAATATATCCCACCAGAATTTAGAGAACATCTCAAGAATACATTTGACACATTAAACATTAATGACTGAAGATCAGACAAGTTATGGGATGACATCAAGAACATAATATATGAAGACAATAAAAGGTCATTAAAAAGACAGGAAAGAAAGAAAATACCAAAATCAATGTCAGAGGAGACTGAAACTTGCTCTTGAACGTAGAGCAGCTAAAGTGAATGTAAGAAACGAAGTAAAAGAGAAGAGATTTTAAAGGCTGGTTCGAGAAGACAAAGTAAAATATTATAATAAAGTGTGCAAAGATCTAGAGTTAGAAAATGAACAGGGGAGAACAGTTTTAACATTTCTCTAGCTGAAGAAACTGAAGAAACAATTCAAGCCTCAAGTTGTATATTCAAGGATTCTGTGGGCAATATATTGAATGGTGCAACAAGCATCAAAAGAAGATGGAAAGAATACACAGACACAGTACTGAAATGAATGGGTCAGTGTTCAGCCATTTCAGGAGGCAGCATATAAGCAAGAACTAAAGGTGTTTATGCAAGAAATCCAAGGTGCACTGAAGGAACTGGTATAAAATAAGGCTTCAGGGATTGGTGGAATACCAATTGAGATGATTCGCCAAACAGACAAACCACACTTATGCAAACTGTACACTTACAAAATAATCTGAAAAACTGGACTACAAGAAGAGTGTGGCCTCAGATTGGAGGAAGACTCATTAACAACCTGTGATACGCAGATGACACAATCTTGCTTGCTGAAAGCGAGGAGGACTTGAAACACTTACTGATGAAGATCAAAGACTACAGCTTTCACTAAGGATTATAAAGAAAACAAAAATCCTTGCAACTGGACCAATAAACATCATGATAAACCGAGAGAATATTAAAGTTATGAAGGATTTTATTTTACCTGAATCCACAACCAACATAACTGGAAATAAAAATAAAGAAAACAAACAACATACTTCATTGGGCAAATCTGCTGCTGCGAAAGACCTCTTTAAAAATGATATACACAGTCCTGCTTTCAGCAAGCTTAAAGTCTAATAATCAGATACCAAAAACTCTCAAGTAAATATAGTACAAATGTAATGCTATATTTGTAATAAGTAATATACCTATAACAGATTCATGATAGAGGAAATTTTGAGGCAAAAATAATCTTACAATTAATTGGGGAGATATTTCAGAAGGAGAGGAAAACATGTTCCATTTTCCTGGAAAATTTATGAAGGAATTCAGTTTAATGAAATAACTATCCATCTGAGACAACTCCGGTTACCGGCAAACTACGAATAACAAAAGGGTGTAAGTAGAATGTCCCAGAATACTGCTATGTGAGTCTCAGGAAGTCATGCTGTGGAATCAAAAAATAAAAATCCAAATAGAAAACATGTTACCATAGACTCACCTTTGGAGCCAAACTCTCAAAGAATTTTGTGTCATGCAGTTGTTCAGTTTTACATATGAATGATAAATCGTTATTGTGTGTCATTATGTCAATTCTGATTCATAGTGACTCTCTTAGTTATCTAGTGTTGCTATAACAAAAAGGTTACAAGTGAATGGCTTTAATAAACAGAAATTTATTTTCTCACAATTTAGGAGGCTGGGAATCTGAATTCAGGCCACCAGCTCCAGAGGAAGGCTTTTTCTATCATATCTAAGGGAAGTTTCTTCTCTTCAGCTTCCATCTCCTGGTTCCTTGGAGACCTCCATGTGGCTGTCATCATTCTTCCTCCATCTCTGCTCTACTCACTTGTTTAATCTCTTTTATATCTCAAAAAATTGACTCAAAATACACCCTACAATAATCCTGTCTCATTATCATAACAAAGAAACACGATCCCAAACGGGATTATAACCACAGGTATAGAGGTTCGGATTTAATTTAAAATACAGACTGAAAGTCACTATGGAGTGAGTTTTAAATTTTTAAATACTAAATTTATAAATTTAATATTTAACAAGACTATGTCATAAAGACATCCTTGTAGCACTTAGCTGCTAACCAAAAAGTTAGCTGTTTGAACCCACCAGCCAGTCCATGGGAGAAAAGACCTGGTAACTTTCTCTCATAAATTTTGTAGCCTAAAGCTCTAGTAGCATAGTGGTTAAAGCACTTGACTACTAACCAGAAGGTTGGCGGTTCAACCCACCAGCCACTCTTCGGAAGGAAGGTTGGGCAATCCTACTTCCGTAGTGATACTGCCTCGGAAACCCAAGGAGGGGGGGTCGCTGTGAGTCGGGCCGACTCCACGGCACATAACAACAACAACAAAGAACTCTATGTGGCAATTCTCCTCTGACATATAGGGTCACTATTTTGGATTGAATTATGTACCCAAAAAATATTCATTAGTATCCTTACCCCCATACCTGTGCATTTAATCCCATTTGGGAATAGCGTTTTCTTTGTTACGTTAATGAGGGCATATCGGTATAGGGTGTGTTTTAAGCAAATCATGTTTGAGATACAAAAAGAGCAGAGTAAGTAAGAGAAGAAAAAATGAAGGGAAAGATGAATGCCATTTGGGGATCATCAAGGAATACCAAGAGCACGAGAGAAGCTGAGGCAAGGATTATCTCTCACAGCAAAGAAACATTTCCCCTACAGCAGGTGTCCTGAATTTAGACTTCCAGCCTTCTAAATTGTGAGATAATAAATTTGCTTGTTAAGTCCACCCACTTGTATTTCTGTAATCAAACCAAAATCAAACTCCCTGCCTTAGGGTTGAATTCCACTCATAGTGACCCCCCTTTGGGTTTCCAAGGCTGTAAATCCTTAAGGTAGATTGCCCAGTCTTCCTTTCATGAAGTGGCTGGTGGGTTTGAACTGCCAAACTTCTGGTTAGCAGTCAAACGCCTTAGGCACTATACCACCAGAGAACTATGATAACAAGAAAATTAAATCTCCGATTTGAAGCTCAGTTTAAACCACTATGTGGCTTCTTCACTCTGGTTTGTGCAGGACTATCTTCTATCTATAATCCCACAACTAGCCTTCTCCAATCCAAGTACATACATTAAAAAGAAATGGCCAGGTGACAACAATGGCTAGGTAACAAGTTCATATAAAAGGTCCTCATGAATATATATCAGCCCATTTAGAAGTGTCGACCTTCTCATTCTAAGAATGACTCTGCATTCTTTGGCATCCTCCAATTAGTGATTAACTTTTTGTTCCTTCATTTCTATATCAAGGAAATAAACATTAGGTCTCTATAGATATAGTAGGAGAAACACTCTCTGAAATATAGCCTGAGAAAGAGAGAGATGTCTGTGAAGGTAGACTGGTTCTAAAGGTTTATGCACATTTCTAATTTTATATTCACCATTATTTTCCTAAATTAGTTTATGTAAGGAAAAGAAAAATACATTTTAAAAAATTAATATCGAGTAATTCTAATAAGCTTTTTTGTATCATTAAAGGTAAAGGGCTAAATAGTTGCCTAGTGTTTTATAAGCTCCTTTAGCTTCTTTGAATAGGAAATTCTCAGCAAGATATACATGTTATTTTCTGGAGAAAAAGCTAATAAAGTCCAGGGAGGACCATGGTAAAAAGATGTGCTCTAAGGAATCACTGAAAAACAAGTTTCATTGGTTAGATCCATTCTCTCATTAAGCTATTGTTTCACTAACACATTATGTGGAATAGTGTTAAAGACAGCAAGCAAAATGAAAATCTGAAGTGCTTGTAAAAATTATTTTATATAGTCTATAATAATAACAATTTGAAAAATATTATTTTGATGCTTTCAATTTATTCTGAGTGAAAATATATCATAGAGTCAGGTCTTTTGTGTAACATTACTAATGCCGCAGTAATGGAGTTTTAGAAAGGAAGTGCTGCTGGTTTCATTGTATATTAATAAAGGTTAATGCATGTCTCCACTTTTTCCTGATAAAATATGCCTATAATTGAACTTAAGTAAGCAGTAAAGTTAGATTAATGTCTTTGAGGACATAAACATTGATTTTCTGACACCTCATATTTAGAAGTGAAATTATATTAAAGGGTGAAATATTAGCTTTCTTGGCTTTCACTTGGCTTCCTACAATGTAGTGTTAAAGCATTGTATCATTTAGTCCTCTCATTTCCTACTGCCAAATCCATTTTTCAGAGTTTCTCACAGGGCTGAAAGAGTGCACCAGAGACAGTTACAAATGTGTTAGATTATTAAAAATTAAATCTCTCAGAGTTCTCTTTTACATTTATTTATACAGTCTAGGGCACCTGGGTTAAAAGCAATTCTCTGACCACCTTAACCTTGAATTGCCTCATACCCGGGGGTGAAAGCCTGACTCATAATCTGGGAGTTTAAAATGATAATGTAAATTATTGATTTTTAAAATGGTGACTTAATCTATTACTTCACATGGAATAGCTTTGCCAATAAGAATCAGCATCAAGCTGGTTCCAACTTTCTCACCTATTTCTGACACCAGCTGTCCCACAATATTCTTTCTCTACTGGGTTTGATAACTTGTTGCAATAGCCATAAAACTGATAGAAACACTGTATCTGTGATAATAACTTTAATATAACAGAGAAGGACATAAACAGGAAGAGATATAAATTAAGACATTCAAATGACAAAGTTGGTAGGAAGCCCAGCATGGAGCCTCAGTATCTCAAGGGGAACTAGCTTACCCTTCCAAATAGTCAATGTTCATTCTCACCCATCAAGAAACTTTCAAACAGGAAACTCAATTAAATCACTCAGTGAACTCAGCTTCTAGCCACTCCTCTCAGTGGACTCTGCTGTTTATTACTCTTCTCAACCAGCTCCAGAACAGTTCTAGGCCAGCCCCAGCTCTAGACCAGGATCACAACAGCTCTAGGAGCAGAACTGCTCTGTGACAGACCCTGTTTGGGACATCCAAGCTCTGTGGGCTGCTTTAGCCCTGTGTCACTGCCCCATACTGCTGCCTCTGCTCTGTGAGCCAGGCTCCACTGCCACCACCACCACCATCACCACTATTTCTCCTATTTGTTATTTCTCCTATTTGTTGCTGACTGCTCTGGGTCCAGTTCTTTACCTGGGTTCAGCTTTCCATCAGTATTACAATTCTTCTTCAGTGTTACAGTGTCAAAAAAAACTTTTAAAAAAACCAAAAAACCACTGCCATTGAGTCAATTCTAATTCATAGCTACTCCCACTGGGTTTCCAACCTTGTAAATCTTTACAAAAGTAGATTGCCTCATCTTTCAGCCACAGAGCAGCTGATGGGTTTGAATCACCAACCTTCTAGTTAAGAGCCAATTGCCTTACCCAACACACCACCAGAGCTCCATTCATAGTAATAGCTCCTATACCATGTCAGTGAGAGTCTCAATGCAGACCCCTGGTTCCAAAGAACACAATCCTTTCCCAGCTCTTATCAATTAACAGGCCCCCAAAACCTCTGCCTTTTAGCCTTTATTAAGGCCATGGCATGTCCCTTTCAAAGCAGGGGTCTTCCTAGTCAGATTAGACCCAAACCAATCCTCCTAACCATATCAGAACCCAATCAGTCTTCTAAGGCATATTGGAGTCCAACAAATCCTTGAATACCCAGAAAATGTCCATCAATTTAGGCCTTGTCAATTACCACAGGAACAGACCTGACAAAACTAATAAACCATCAAGTTGTTTATAGCTTACCAAGGAGTATTTATCAATTCAGGAAACCCCCTGCCAAGTTGTTTTCTCCACAAACCCATAAAGGTCACTTGTTACAGATTAAATTCTGCCCCGAAAAAATATGTGTTGTAAGTCCTGACAGACAGAAAGAAACTTCTATTAGAGCTGGAGCCCTGAATTCAGACTTCTAGCCTCCTAAATTTGATCAAATAAATTTCAGTTCCTTGAAGCCACCCATCTGTGGTATTTCTGTCATAGCAACAGTAGATAACTAAGACATCACACAAGAGAACCATTTCATCACACTTTAAATGAATAACCAACATCACAAGGGGCAACAAACTAAATTCTGCAATAAATTAGACTTGATGCAGAAGACATTAAGTAGTGAATACCCAACATGACTTAGTGTTTACTCTCTGTGTCACAGTATCATCAAAAAGGTGCTTTTATCACAGTAATTGGCCTGGATTGGGTGAACAGATTTAAGGACAAATGGATAAAAACCATAACAAAAATAGCAATAAATTGTAAAATGGCCCTATACATAAACATCTGAAATTTAGTCCTTTGGCAATACACTAGGAAAGGCAGGAGATCCCAGTATACATGCACAAAGATATTTAATATTCTTCTCTTATAGTCACAGAAAGAACTGGTGTACAGGTGATGATCAGGAATTCTCAGACAACTTGCCGTTCATGTTCTGATATTAATTGATCATATGACTCAGTAGGGTATTACTTAACCTCTCTGGCCTAAGTCTATTTGGTTTTAAAATTATTGAATTTACATCTTCTAGGTCTCCTTCCAGCTATAAAAATCCAAATTTCTAGCATAATTTTTATGAAGCATGTAATACAGGAACTGAGTTTTATTCACTGCTGAATTTGAACACCTGGAATGTTGGCCCAGCGTGTGGTAAGATCTCCATAACTATTTCTTGAATGATGATAGACATCAAATACATATTTTTGAATGAATATAAATTCATTCATGTAAACCATTACCCTTTCAGCTTCTTACTAACTATATTATTATTAACATACAGTAAATATATGTGAGTTATTTCATTTTTGAAAACTTCCAAAACACTACTAGCTAAAGTTCATGAAACCACATACACACACACACACACACAAAAAGTTATCAATGTTTTCTTATTATTCTGTTAGTTTTTTCCACCATACTATCCATAGAAAATAATATATGAGCCACCACATGCAGTGCAAAAGAAGAAGATCATCAAAGAAAACTGGTGAGTATTTGGGGGGAAAAAAAGTAAATGAACTCATTTTTTTTTTAACTTTTTATTGTGACTTGGGTGAAAGTTTACAGAGCAAATTGGTTTTCCATACAACATACACATTTTGTTTTGTGACATTGATTGCAGTCCCCATAATGTAACAGCACTCTTCCCACTTCCTTCCTGTGTTTACCATTTCCTTTCCTCCTTTTTAGAAAGGATCCTAAGGATCTTATCCTGTCCTGCCTTCTGAGCTTTGTTCCTGAGCAAATCCTGCCCTTTTAATCTCTTCTGGTTGATTGTTTAAGGAATACTTACCTGCCTACTGTTATTGTTCATCTTGTAGTTATGTTTATCACTCAGCTGGGAGCTGAGGCACAGGGATGAGTTTGGTTCAAATCTTGAAGCACGAGTAACGGTCATCAGTCTTTATCAGACCAGTAAGCCTGGTCTTTTTTTATGAGTTTGAGTTTTGCTCCACATTTTTCTCCCACTCTACTCAGGACTTCCAATTGTGATCCCTTTCAGTGTGGTCAGCAGTGGTAGCTGGGTACCATCTAGTTCTTCTGGTCTCAGTGTAAGAGAGGCTGAGGTTCATTGTGGCCCATTAGTCCTTTGTGCTAATTATATGTTATGTGTTTGATTTTCTTCACTCTTCTTTGCACTGGACAGGGAGATACCAATAGTTGCACTGTAGGTTGCTATTACCAAGCTTTTAAGATACCGGTCACCCCTCACCAAAGTAGGACATAGAACATTGTTTTTGTTGACTATGCTATGCCAGTTGACCTTTGTGTGCCCCAACACTATGGTTCTGAGCCCCTAGACCCAGTGATACATTCCTCCAAATTGTTTACAGCTAAGAAGTTTACATAGCAGTGTCATGTCTTCTACTCTATTTATGGATACATTTTCAGCATATATAAATATATATGCTGAAATATACTCTTTCAAACCTAAATATAAGTTCATGGGTATAGTCTTATTAGCTTTCTCAACCCTGTTCAATTTGAGTGTCCACATATGCATTATTGTTACTACTGTTATTGCAGGATTGGATATGTAATGGTATTTATCTTTATTGCCTTTAACTTTTATGTTCCTGCCAATGTCTTCCTTTGCCTTGATTGTTCTTTGCTGTCCTTATCCTTATATTACATAGATTTTCCTATCACTCTAGTTAATATGTACTTATAGTCTAGTTAGTGGTTTACCCCCTCTGCCCCCCCTCCACCCGAGTCACCTTCAAAGAATGATTCTTTCTATATGTAAACCTTTTATTGAATTTTTATACTCGTGGTCTCATACAATATTTGTTCTTTTGTGATTGACTAATTTCACTGAGACTAATGTCTTCTAAGTTTATCCATATTATGAGGTGTTTCACAAGTTAACCTCTCCACACTCTCACCAGCATTTATTGTTTTCTTTTGTTTTGAACTTTGCTATTAACATTGGGTGAGACGGTATCTCATTGTTGTTTTGATATACTTCTCTCTAGTGTCTTCGTATGTGTTTGTTGGCCACCTGAATGTCTTACTTGGTAAAGTGTCTATTCATGTCCTCTAAACATTTTTTAAGTGGATTGTTTGTTTTGTCGTTATACATGTGCTGAAGTTTTCTATAAATTTTAGTGATTAGTCCTTTGTCTGATTTGTTATTGTAAAAAATTGTTTCCTGGTCTGTAGGTTGCCTTTACTTTTTCAATGAAATTTTTGAAGCATATAAATATTTGATTTTTAGGAGGTCCCAGTCATCTAGTTTGTCTTCAGCTATTTGTGAGTTTTTAGATATGTTTAAGAGTATATTTATTCCATGTATTAGGATCCCTAAGTTTGCCTCTATTTTTTTCTTTGATGATCTTTATAGTTTTAGGTTTTGTCTTTGGTCCATCTCAAGTTAGTTTTGGTATATGATGAGAGATATGGATTGTGTTTCTTTTTTTTGCAAATAGATATCTAGTTTTCACAGCACCATTTCTTAAAGAGACTATGCCTTCCCCATTTAATGAGATTCAGCCCTTTGTCAAAGATCAGCTGTGCATGAGTGGATGGATGTTATTCTGGTTTCTCAATTCTTTCCATTTTCTACATATCTGTCATTGTACCAATATTAGGCTATTCTGAGGTCAAACTGTGGTATGCTTCCTGGTTTGTTCTTCTTTAGTAGTGCTTGCTTATCCTGGCTCTCTTTCCTTTCCATTCTTTTCCATATAAAATTGGTGATTAGTTTTCCATCTCTTTAGAGGATGATGATGGAATCTGGACTGAGATTGCATTATCTGTAGGTCACTTTGGGTAGTGTGATAGTTGGAGCTGTGTGTCAACTTGGCTGGACCACAATTCTGAGTGGTTTAAGCAATTGTGATGTGGGTTATTCCCATGATGAGATCAGATGTATATGTTTTGAGCAGCCAATCCATTGAAAGGGAGTTTCCCTAGGGGTGTGGCCTGCTTCCAATTTATTTATGGACATCCTGGGAAAAGAGACACTCTTCTGTGGATCAGGATCCTGTTGTACTGCCTACAACTGTCTGTGAGAGTACAATCTACCATTCAGCCCAGAGATCTTGGATTCATCATTCGTTGGAGTCAACAGCAGGTACACTGCCTGCCAACTTTGAGCTCATCAGGCCCTCCAGCTGTGTGAGTCAGGAAAAGCCTCCAGCTTGACATTTGATCCAAAAACTTGGGACTTGCCAGTTTCTGTAAGTGTGAAGGAAGGTTGGGCAATCTGCTTCTGTAGTGATACTGCCTCAGAAACCCAAGGAGGGGTCACTATGAGTCAGGTCTGACTCCATGGCACATAACATAACAATAAGTGTATGAGCCATTTTCCTGAGATAAATCTCTCTCTCTCTCTCTCTCTCTCTCTCTCTCTCTCTCTCTCTCTCTATATATATATATATGGGAGCTCTGGTGGTGCAGTGTCTAATGCACTTGACTGTAACCAGAAGGTTTTTGTTTTCATCTGGTTCAAATCCACAAGCCACTCCTTGAAAGGAAGATTGAGCAATCTACTTCCATAGAGATACCGCCTTAAAAACCCAAGGACGAGTTGGTATGAGTCAGAGATGACCCAAGGGTACATAACAACAACAAATATATATATATATATAGATAGATAGATATATATATAGATATAGATATAGATATAGATATATAAGCTTTACTAATTTTGCTTCTCTAGAGAACTAAGCCTAACACAGAGAGTATTAACACTTTCACAATGCTAAGTCTTCCTGTCCATGAGAATGGCATATTCTTGTATTTATGTACAGTTTTTGTTTGTTTGTTTGTTTGTTTTGCTTTCTTATAGCAGTGTTTTTTTTTTGTTGCTGTTGTTATATGCCGTCGAGTCATAGTGTTTTGTAATCTTCTTTAAATAGGTCTTTCATTTCTCTGGTTAGATTTAATTTTTTAAGTACTTAATCTTTTGGGAGCTCTGGTAGCATATGGGGCTAACTAGAAGTCTAGCAGTTCAAACCACCAGCCACTCCTTGGAAGGAAGATGGGGCAATCTACTTCCGTAGTGATACTGCCTCGGAAACCCAAGGAGGGGTCGCTATGAGTTGGGTACTACTTGACAGCACATAACAACAACAACAACAATTGCAAATGGTATTCATTTCCTGATTTCCTTTTCAGAATTTTCTTTGTTAGTATAGAGGAATCAGACTGATTTTCATTATGTTGATCATGTACCCTTTCACTTTGCTGGATCCTTCTATTAGTTCTAGTAGTATTCTTGTTGAGTCTTTACGATTTTCTATGTATAGGAGCATATTATCTGCAAATAAAGATATTTTTACTTCTTCTTTGTCAATTTGGTGACCTTTTATTTCCCTTTTTTGACTCATTGCTCTAACTAGGACTTCCAATACATTCTTGAATAGGAGTGGTATAAAGGGCATCCTTGTTTGGGTCCAGTTTGCAAGGGAAATTATTTAAATATATTTCAGCTGGAGACTGGCTGGGTGGGTTTCGGATGCCAACTATTGTCAGTCCAGTGGTAATGGAGTGGGTGGTGGCACTCACTCAGTGGGTGTGGCAGCAGATGTGGTGAGTATGGCTTGGTAGGGCTGCTGGTTCTCAACTCCTGGGAAAAAATGGAAGAAAAAGAAAATGGAAGAAGTAGGAGAAAATTTAGGTAAAAAGTGGAAGAATGAAAAATAAGAAGAGGAAAAACATACTGGCAGAGTATTGGCTTAAGCACTAGTTGCCAAACATGGCTACAGTGAGAATATAGTGCTCACTGCATGGGAGTGCACACTGACAAATGCAGAGGGTCAGGAACAGATATTTCCAAAAACAGAAGTGGCAGGGCCAGGGCACTGGCTCCACAGTACCAAAAAAAAAAAGAAAGGGAGGGAGGAGGAAGAAAAAAAAAAGTGAAAACAAGGGGTGGGGGAAGAAGGAAGAAATAAGAAAAGAAAAAAGAACAGAAAAAATCGGCAAAGCACTGACACAAGTGTAAGCTGCCAGACACAGCTGCAGCTCACTGTGTCGGAGTGTGCACCACTGTCCAAGGAGGTGTAGAGGTGAGTGCTACTGACCATGGATGTTGAGGGGGGCACCCACATCACAAGATCACAAAAAATAGAAGGATAAAAAGGAAGGAAGAGGAAGAAAAAAAGAAAAGAGAAAAACATGTCATTAGGAAAGGCCAATCACTAAAAAATAATATCATGTTTGGAAGGTGGAGGGTTAGTGAAAATGAAGGAAACCCTCCATGAGATGGATTGACACAATAGCTACAACAATGGTCTCAATCATATCAAAGATTATGAAGATAAGCAAGTTCTTGTTCTCTTATACAAAAGGTTTTCATGACTTGTCTGCAACTAAGAACAACAACAACATTCAAATATTGGAGAATGCATGCCAAAATTGATCTGAGTAGAGCTAATGTCATGATTTTCATAAGTAGTCTTAAGTTCAGCTTCTACTCAACCTATTACCAGTTTATGGATATATAGTCAAGTCATGAGTATAAAAGAAAGACTTCAAGGAACACAGTGATGGAAATTGTGATAGTTAAGTTGTGTGTCAACTTGGCTGGGCTTGCTTTTGAGTGGCTGGGCAGCTGGATGTAGTATTCCCCATGATGAGACTGGTAATCAACTCCATGGTGGAATCTACTGAAGCATCTGAGTAGCTGCTTTAGGGATGTGGTCTGCTTCCAGTATATAAGAAGCAGCATTGTGCCTGAACAATGTCTCTTAGAAAGATCAGCACAAGGCCAGTCCCTATGAGGTGGAGGTTAAAAATGTCCCCAGTGTCCAAACTACCATGTCATTCCATCATTTCAGACATAAATTCCTCTTCCTCCTCCTCTTCCTCCTCCTCCTCCTCCTCCTCCTCCTCTTCCTCCTCCTCCTCTCAATAATCTGCACCCATCTTAGGGTTCTGTATTTCACTGTTATGTCTCTCAGAACTCACAGGCACCCAAGGACTCATCTTACACACTGGTAGTGGAGGCTGGGAGGCTGGCAGGCTGGCAAATCCCAGGTCTGTAAGTAGGCCTGGAGGATCCTCCCAATTCTTGGGGTTTGAAGAACCTCAATCAGCAGATCAGATGATGGCTGTTGTCCCAAAACCAGGGATAAGATGATGATGAGCCAAAACACAGAACTGGAGCAAGAGGGAAGAGTGAAACTTCCTAAGAGATTCCTGTATATATCCTCAAGGAAGCTAAGTGTGGTGATTTGAGTTATATCCTCCAGAAAGGCACAATTCACATATATCCACCTGTTGTTCTCCAACAGAAATACCCCAAGTGGATGACTTGAATTATCAGGAATTTAAAAGCCTCAGTTGCTCATAGAAAATTCCACCACAGAGCTGATTGCCAGTCATTATAGGGAATAACTACTACCAGCTGCCCAGCCAAGTTGACACATGACCTTAACTATCACACCACCCTAAATAGAAATGGATAATAGGATTCACAATATATCACAAAATGGAGGGCAGTGGCTAGAATGGCTCCATCAAGCAATTCATTGCACATTGAGATGCTTGGACTCTGCATGTAGCTGAGTCTTCATTTGCAACATACCATGTTTCTTGCTGATCTTGGGACTGTCTCTGAACTTGAACTTATGACCTACCTTGTTGTTTGATAATCTTTGGACTGTGCCATTTTAGTTTTTGACCTTAGGTTTGTCAGGCACAGCAGCTAGCAGAGAAACCTTCAGCTTCAGTCAGCCAGGAGCAAGAGACAGAGGTCAAGGGGCCTTCAACCAGCCCTTAGAGCTGGCACTTTGAACTCAGACTTCTAGCCTCCTAAATTGTAAGAGAATAAATCCCTGTTTGTTAAAGCCACCCGACGTGTGGTATGTCTGTGAGAATGTCACTAGAAGACCAATAAAGAAATAGTGCAAGGAAAGAAAAGAAAAAACATAGAATTTTGATATAAGAAGATCTCATAAAAACTAGAAAGGCAAATGAAAAGATGGAAAATAGTATTAATAATAGCTATGATATGGTGGCATAATGCCTAAGGCATTTGACAACCAGAAGGCTGGTGGTTCAAACCCACCAGCCACCCTTGGAAGAAAGATGGGGCAATCTACTTCTGATAATACTGCCTCAGAAACCCAAGGGGGAGGTCACTATGAGTCGGTTCCAACTTGATAGCAGTGAGTTTGGTTTTCTGGTTTTATGATATGGTGAATGCTTGTTATTACCAGAAATTTTATAATTCTCATAGCAATCATAAAAAGTAAACATTATCACCATCTTAAAGAAGAGAAAGTTGAAGCTCAAAGAGATAAAATAACTTCTCAAAACAGACAGTGAGAAAGTCAAGGTTTAAACTAACATCTGTTTGGCTTTATAACCCACATTCTTTCTACTACGTCAAACTTACAAAAGAGAAATTTTGAGACATCAGTAATACTCCCACAGTGAGTTTATGCTGACAAACATTGAATTTGAGTTTTATTTCTACTTTTGTTGTTAGGGTTGAACATTTGTCTATTTTATTACATATACTACATTTACAAGTTTAAAAATGCTTAAATTTCCATACATCTCAGTGTTTCAGAGTAGGTAAAACTTTCAAGCATGAATTCCATGTTTTAGAGTTGAGCTAAAAAATGTGCTTTTTCACCTCTGTTCTCTGCTTTATTAATCACAGTATTAAATCCATATTTTTGAGAGGTAGTAAAGTCTCTTTTATAATACAGCACCACAGCTTGCCTGCATAGATCTCCTATTTCAGAAATAAAAATTAACTACATTCTTTTGAAGAGCCTGTAATATTTTTTTAATTTCTAGCTTTATTTCTTTAATCTTATTTCCTTTCTGCTGAACTGAGATCCCTGAACTTTTCAAATGGCTTGGTCTGTCTTTCTTTCATCTCCAGATTTCTTAGCCATAGCCCCACCCTAGTCACCATTTACCTCTCTAGCTCCATTCCCTATTATACTCCATTTTTCTCACTCAGTTGCAACACAACAGGTTCCATGCTATCCCTCAAACATGCCAGAGTGCTCATGACTGATTATTTTTACATCTGTTGTTTGATTAGATAGCCAGATGACTAATTCCCTCACAGCCTTCAAGCTTTTGCTCAAATGGAAACTGCTCAATGGACCGTCCCTAAAAATCCTATTTAATATTGCGAACTGTCTACCACACCTCACACTTACCCTGCTCTACTTATTTTTCATCATCAACTTCTAACACCCTAGGCAAGTTACTGTTTATTTTGTCTATTATTTGTCTGTCTTACATCTCTACAATGAAATCTGTAAGAGGCTAGAGATCTTTGTCTCTTTTATTTGCTTGTATATCCAAGGCCTAAACACAGTGCCTGATTTATAATGGGCTCTCAATAAATATTTACTGAATAAATGAGATAAATTCTTAGAGTGAAATCTTTCAAAAAGCAGAAAGATTTTAAGATTCAGAAGCTTATAAGTAAATTAAAGAGTTTACATTAATGAGAACTTCTGGTCAGATGCAAGAATAGGCAGACAAGCAACACAGATCCTCTTCAATAAAGAAAAGAAAAACCAGTTGACACAGATACAGAATATAAGTCTGGAGCCCTGAGCTTTGAAAGGAATTATACAGAAGTGGATTAGGCACCAACTATTGGAAAAAGCTGAATGAAAACTGAGTACAGAGACAGTTGTAGCTGTGGACAGTCAGCTATTCTAATGGGACCAACAGCCTGAATATTTCCAAGTGATGTTGGGACCTGAGAATTGACCCAAAGATCAGCCCTAGTCACCAAAGGCTGCAAGGATGACTGCGCTGGTGGCCTATGACTAGGAAAGGAAACAGCAAGGAGGGAGACAACCTGAGCTGTTGACTTTCCGTTGTCCAGAGGGCACAGCCATTTTGATTGTTTACACATGGTGGCCATTTTGGATATTTTAAGTGATCAAGGGAGCAGCCATTTTGAATGTTGACAAGTGGCAGCCATTTTGGATATTTAAAGTGACTGAGGTCACAGCCATTTTGAAGGTATACAAGTGGCAACCATTTTGGATTTTAAAGTGATAGCATTCTCATTTGAATTCCAGGGACCTAAGAATAGGCTCTGTTTGCCAAGGTTGGCAGGGACATATGAGAAGCTGGCAACAGGAAAGGAGACAGATGGTGAGTGCAGAAGTGCTGTAAACTAGAGAATAGAGGACCACAGTACCCTGCTTGCATAGATGACATACAAAGAAAACAAAAATCATGGACAAGTCACTCAACTAAATATAAACACCAAAACGTCACAATCCCTCAGAGACAACAGAACACTTCTTTGGAAAGGGATCAGTCAGAAACAATGATCAAAACAAAATGAAGAAAGCCTAAGGATCATGGGAAGAAAATTATAAATTACAGGGTAACCTCAAAGAATAATAATAAATCAAAATAAAAAGCACAATCATGAATACTTAGCGAATACTAAAACAATAACAATGAAGGAAATGATAACATGACTCATAAACAAATGAGCTCAGCACAGAAGATTATATGGAACAAAGAAATCAGCAGCATCACAAAAAAAAAATACATTAAAAAATTACATCAAATAATTCATCCTTGTTGACAATATGTTGTTGTTGTTATGTGCCATCATGTCGGACCTGACTCATAGTGACCCCTCCTTGGGTTTCCGAGGCAGTATCACTACGGAAGTAGATTGCCTCATCTTCCTTCCGAGGTGTTGATAATATATTGGGTGTAAATTGATTGCATGAACCATCAAGAGACTGAGAGTTGCAGACTGGATGAGAATACATGGCCCATTAATATGCTATCTACAAGAGACTAACCTTAGACCCAAAGACAAACATAGATTAAAAATCAAAGGTTGGAGGAAGACACACCAAACAAATGACAATCAAATGAGAGCAAAAAAACAAAAACCAAACACACTGCCATCGAGTCAGACCTGACTCATAGGGAACCCTCCTTGGATTTCCAAGGCAGTATTACTACGGAAGTAGATTGCCTCATCTTCCTTCCGAGGAGTGGCTGGTAGGTTTGAACTGCCAGCCTTCTGGTTACCAGTCAAATGCCTTGGGCACTATGCCACCAGAGCTCCCAAAAAAGAGCAGGAGTGGTAATATTAATTTCTGATAAAATAGACTTTAAGGCAAAAACAACCATGAGAAACAAGGAAAGACCTTATATAATGATTAAAGTATCATTTTACCAAGAGGACAAAACTACAGTAAATATCTCCACACCCAATAAAAGATCCCCAATATACATAAAGCAGACTTCAACAGAATTGGAAAGAAAAATAGATGACTCCATAGTAATAGTTGTTGTTGTTGTTGTTATGTGCTGTCGAGTTGGCCCCGACTCATAGCGACCCCTCCTTGGGTTTCCGAGGCAGTATCACTACAGAAGTAGGATTGCCCAACCTTCCTTCCGAGGATAGTAGGAGACTTTAATACACCACATTCAATAAAAGACAGAGCAACTGGAAAGAAACTCTACAAAGATGCAGAAGAACTAAACACACTATTAACTAACAACTTGACCTTATAGACATCCACAGAGCACTTCATCCAACAACAGCAAAATATGCATTCTTTTCCAGCACACATGGAACATTCTCCAGGATGGACCATAGTTAGGCTACTGTGTTGGATTGGGTTCTCTAGAGAAACACAAAAACCAGCAAAGTTTATATATA
>NW_006921800.1:3295721-3301170 GCF_000298275.1 Orycteropus afer afer | reverse complement strand
AAAGACACCACTAGAAAGGAAAACTACAGACCAATATCCCTCATGAATATAGATGCAAAAATCTTCAACAAAATCCTAGCCAATAGACTCCAACAACATGTGAAATATATGACACATCATGACCAAGTGGGAATCATACCAGGTATGCCAAGATAGTTCAACATTAGAAAAACAATCAATGAAATCAATTACATAAGGAAAAGAATCACATGATCATATCAATAGATGTAGAAAAGGCATTTGATAAAACCCAATATCCATTCCTGGAAAAAAAAAAAAAAACTCAGCAAAATAGGAATAAAAGGGAAATTCCTCAACATAATGAAGGGTATATATGTAAAATCAACAGCAAACATTATTCTCAATGGAGAGAGACTGAATCCATTCCCCTTGTGAACAGGAACCAAGCAAGGATGCCCTCTGTCTCCACTTCTATTCAACATGGTATTGGAAGTGCTAGCCAGGGCAATAAGGTAAGAAAGGAAAATCAAAGGCATCTAAATTGGTAAGGAAGAAGTAAAACTATCCATATTTGCAGATGATGTGATCCTATACATAGAAAACCCAAGAGACTCAGCAAGAAAACTACTAGAACTTATTGAAAGATTTAGTATAGTGGCAGGATACAAGATCAATATTACAGAAATCAGTTGGATTCCTCTACATCAGCAAAGATATCTTTGAAAAGGAAATAATGAAATCAATACCATTTAAATAGCTACCAAAAAAATAAGATATTTGGAAATAAAACTTATCAGGGACACAAAATACCTATACTAAAAACATTACTTCAAGAAACTATAAGAGATCTACATAAATAGAAGAACACACCATGCTCATGGATAGGAAGATTGAACATTGTGAAAATGTCAACACTACTCAAAGCAATCTATATATTCAATGCAATCCCAATCCATATGCCAGGACCATTCTTTAAAGACAAGGAAAAACCAATCACTGATTTTATAGGAAAAAGACCTCAGTTAAGCAAAATGTAACTGAAGAAGTAGAACAAAGTAGGAGGTCTCACACTCCCAGATCTCAAAACCTGCTATGCAGTTGTAAAAAAACAGCCTGGTATTGGCACAACGACAAGACACATAGATCAGTGGAGCAGAATGGAGAACCCAGAAATAGATCCATCGACCCATAGTCAGCTGATATTTGATAAAGGGCCAAAATCCATTGAATGGATTTTATTCAATGAGGAAGAGATACTCTCACAAATGGGGCTGGCAAAACTGAATATCCATTTGCAGAAAAATGAAACAAGATCCATACCTCATACCATACACAAAAACAAACTCCAGATGGACCAAAGTCTTAAATATGAAACCTAAAATTATAAAGTTCATCAAAGAAAAAATAAGGGCAAACTTGGGGGCCCTAATTTATGGGATAAATAGACTATCAAGCGTAACACAATATGCACAAACAGCAGAAGATAAACTAGATGATTGGGACTACTAAAAATTAAATTCTTATATGCATCAAAAGACATTTCCAAAAGAGTAAAAGGAGAACATACAGAATGAGAAAAAAAATATTTGGCAATAATATGCTGGACAAAGAACTTACCTCTAAAATTACAGAAAACTCCAACACTTCAACATTAAAAAATGGGCAGAAGACATGAACTGACATTTCACCGAAGCTATTGAGGCAGCCAACAAACACATGAGGAAATGTTCATGATCATTAGCCATTAGAGAGATGAAAATCAAAACAACAATTAGATACCATCTCACCCCAGCATTAATAGCAAAGTTCAACAAGACTGGAAATAACAAATGCTGGCAAGGATGTGGAGAGTTTGGGACTCTCATACATTGAGAACTGTAAAATATTACAATCACTGTGTAAACTGGTATGGTGAATCCTTAAAAGGTTGGGAATAGAAATACCATTTCATCCAGCAATCCTATTACTAGGCATATATCCTAAAGAAGTGCGAGGTGAGACATGAACAGATATATGCCCACTCATGTTCATTGTTGCACTGTTCACAATAGCAAAGAAATGGAAGTAACCTAAGTGCCCATCAACCGAGGAATGAGTAACCAAACTTTGATACATGCACACAATGGAATGTTATGCAACCCTAAAGAATAATGTAAAATCTGCAACACACAGCATACTATGGGTGAACTTGGAGGACATTATGCTGAGTGAAATAAGTCAATCACAGAAGGACAAATGTTATACTAGTCCACTCTTGTGAAAAGTCAAGGAAAAGTTTATATATAGAAGGAAAATTTCTTTGTTGGTTACCAGGGATGGGAGAGGAAGGGAGGCTAAATTCCTAGATAGATTGGGGGGGGGTGAATTTTATATATATATACACCAAATACTATTAGTGGTTTGAGAGGTAGAAGGGAGGGGGAAAGGGAAAGCTTTTGTTTTATGGGCACTGAGTTTACGATAATGGTGGTGAAATATTTTGGAAAAGGGTAGCAATAATGGTGGCACAACATGAAAAATGTCATCAATGTCCCTGAGGTATCAATGGGGAAGTTGTTAGCTGGAGAATGTCTTATTGTGTATGTTTTCACCACAATAAAAATAATGAAAGAAAAAAAAGTCCTTTAGACTTCCTACACAATAGTTACTCCTCCTGCAATCACCAGCCACAAACATCTATAAAACCCCATCTACACAGAGCAGTGAACATCCCAACTCTGATCTACATACCCAAGAAGACATTTGAAACAAAAGTTAAGAGGATATGATACCCCCTTTTCTAGATTAAAAGGTAATAACCCAGATGGTTTGTTCAGTGGACTCTGTATTTGGTAAACAGAGATACAATTCTAACTTGTCCTTTCTGGATTTCATTATTTGCCTCTTTTTACATACCCGGGCAGCTCTGGTAGAACCTAAGGTATTTGACTGCTAACCAGAAGACTGGCAGTTCAAACCCACCAGCCACCTATTGGAAGGAGGAGGGCAATCTACTTCCATAGTGATACCACTCAAAAACCCAAGTAGGGTCGCTATGAGTCAGATCCAACTGGATGGCAGTGAGTTAGTTGAGTATACATACCTGGTTCCAACCCAGGATCCTAACCCTTATCCTAAAACTACATTTCTGCTAGCCCATCTATCTAATCAGACTCGGCATTTTCTTCTTTTCTATTTCCTCCATTTTGTTTTGACACTCAAGAAATGGATCTCTAAATTCTTACTACCCCTGTTCTACCCATGATAGAATGATGTTATTGTTGTGTGCTATTGAGTCAATTCTGACTCATAGTGGCCCTATATGATACAGTTTAACTGTTCCATTGGATTTTCTAGACTATCATCATCGTGGGAGCAGGTCACCAGGTCTTTTCTTCCATGGAGCCACTAGTAGGTTTGAAGTGCCAATCATTCAGTTAGCAATCCAGCACTTAACCATTGTGCCACTAGGGCTTTTTCCATGATAGAATGCATGCCATATAATCTATCATGCTATCTGGACTTACTAGGAATTATTGATGCCCCACACTTGAGCAGATATAAATTAATTTATTGAACATGTACATAAAACCCTAATGTGTTTATATTATTTTTCTGCTCAGTCAAAGCCTTTAATATAACATTAGTAAGTACAACTATTCTTCCTGTTTTTTTGTTTATTTGTTTGTTTGTTTTTTCCTTGGCCTGGTTCTTGTTTAACATCATTGCACATTTCAGAGAATACTTTCTTTCCTTTGGCATCTCACTTATTAATGACAAAAGTTAAACTTTCTCTCGATTGTTGCCCATTTGTTTTTACCCTTTGAGTAAACAGAAAGGTGAAACTAATCCTTTAGTCTTCTCATATTCTTGATGGTTTTTGACTATACACTACTGGGTGGTAATTCTCTTCACTGGATTATAATTTCATCTCTGTAACCTCCATAAGTCTCTGGGTGACAAAAATGGCTTGCACTAGACTCCTCACATAAAGATTGGCAGTTCAGATCCACTTAGAGGTGCCATGGAAGAAAGTCCTGGTAATTAGCTTCTATAAAACTTACAGCCAAGAAATCCCTATGGAGCAGTTATGAGTCAGAATCAATTTAGCAACCATAAGGAGTCCCTGGGTGTGCCAACAGTCAAGTGTCTGACTAATCTTAATGGAAGAGGTTTGTGTCCACCCAGAGGCAACTCACAAGAAAGGCAAAAGTTCACACCTTTAAAAACCCTGGGAAGTGTAAGTTCTACTTTGCACACAGTGGGTTTTCAAGAGTCAGAATGAACTTGTCAGCAACTTTTTTGTTTTTTTATGCCTCCATACATCTGGTTTTTCATCATGCAAAAGGCACTGTGTTCTCAAGAATGAGCTAGGGAAAAAAGGCAATTGTATCGTAACCAAAATTTATTAGTGGTTTTCAGGGGTGAGAGGAAAGGGAAAAGGGAGTTTACGGGTTATGGAGTACTAAGTATCCATTTACAATGATGGAAAAATCACACTGATTAAGGGATGGTAGGGTTGTACAGCCTGTTATTGTAATTGCTGTTAATAAGTTGTATACTTGTAAAAAGTTGAATTGGCAAAAATTGTGTGATATATTTACAACAATAACACACACACACACAGTAGATGCTGAGGCTACTTTTACGTACAACCAAACACCTCATGGGATTTGGTTCCTTGGTTTGGAGATTTAAGGTCATAGTTTCACAAGACATTCCAGTTCATTGGCCTAATAATGTGTTTACTACTTCTATTCTACCTCCTAGTGTCTTCCATAATGCCTTTTTTTGTCTTATAATGGCTTGCAAGCAGTCATCCAAGGCCCAACAATTGGCCTCTATTAATCTGGAACAAGAGGAAGAAAGAGAGTCAGGAATAGGAAGAGGATATGGAATGTATGGCTAATTGCCTCCATGAAAGAATACTTCCTTTACCATGAGACCAGAAGAACTGGATGATACCCCACTATCATTACTGAACATTTTGATCAAAGATTCTATAGAAGAATACTAACCAAAAGGGGGAAATTTTTAAAGAAAAATTTAAAATATTCATAGACACCAGACTTTCTGAGGTCATGGAGTCTAGATGAACTTCTGAAACTATTGCCCTCAGATAATCATTTTTTTTTTTTTTTAATTGTGATTTGGATTCGCGGCAAGATGGCAGAGTAGGCAGAAAGACTGCACAGACCCTCTCCAACAAAGAAAAGGGAAACCAATTAACACAGACACAGAAGATAATCCTGGATCCCTGAGCCTTGAGGGGAAAGATAAACAAGTGGAATAAACTAGCAGAAGAATTTGCATGAAAATACCAAAAAAGGAGACAGATGGAGCTGTGGTCTGGCAGTGATCCTGAGTGATACTGTTGGCAGAGACAGCTTGGAGATTCCCGAGTGGTGGTAGAACCTAAGAATTAACCTAAAAATCACCCTGCTAGCCAGGGACTGCATGGAGGACTGTGCACAGTGGCTGGGGAACAAACAGAGAAGGTGAAGAGAAA
>NW_006921800.1:3251150-3292321 GCF_000298275.1 Orycteropus afer afer | reverse complement strand
AAGGGCTGCTTATGCACAGGGAGACAGCTCAAGTGGCAGGAATGTATGGAGGGATGGACACCGGGAAGAGGTAACTACGGGGAGGAAGTGGGAGGGGGAGCTGTTGTATTGTGGTAAACTGTGGTCAATGACATGAGACAAACTGTATGTGAACTGCTGTATGGAAGTGAATTTGCTCTGTAAATCTTCACCCAAATCACAAAAATAAATAAATAAAATAATAATACAAAAATAAATTGTGATTTGGGTGAAAGTTTACAGAGCAAATTCATTTTCCATACAGGAGGTCATACACATGTTGTCTCATGACATTGACTGCAATTCCCCACAATATAACAGCTCTCTTCACACTTTCTCCCCATAGCTACCTCTTCCCTGTGTCCTTCCCTCCCATGTACTCCCACCCCCGGAGCCATCTCCCTGTGCAAACACTGCCTTTCGGTTCTCCCATGTTTGATCATTGCAAGTAGTGTATCCACCTGATGTAAATATTCAACCCATATCCTGTCTATTATTTGGCAGGAAGCCACAGGAGTGAGTTCAATTCCAGACCTGAAGGGCAGCTAGGGACCATAGTCTCAGGGGTCTCACCAGGCTCTATCAGACCAGCAAACCTGTTTTTTTGTTGTTTTTTTTTTTAATTTTGAGTTTTGTTCCACGTTGTTTTCCCACTCTGTCCATGATCTCCTGCACTGATCCCCTTCCAAGTGGGTGGTAGTGGGAGCTGGGCACTATCTAGCTCTTCTGGTCTCATGGCCATATGGCTGAGGATGTCGTGGTCTACCAGTCACTTGGACTAATTGTTTCCATATGTCTTTGGTTTTCTTCAGTTTTCTTTGCTCTGGACGAGGAGATACTCATTGTTGTACCCTCAGATAATCTTTAAAGCTTAAACCAAAAAATATTCCTTAAAGTTTTCTTAAGCAAAACAATAGTCTAACTTAACTAGTAAAGAATGTCTGCCTTGAGTATATGCTTTTTTAAGATTATCTATTTGGGATCGAATTGGCAAAAGCAACTCAAAAGATTAAATAGGAGTTTATGTTAATGGAGGAAGAACAACTCAGAAATGGAGGGTGAGAATCATTGCAAACCTCAAAAAATGTAATCAATATCACTGAATTACACATGCAGAAACTGTTGAATTGGTGTATCTGTTGCTATATATTTTCACAACAACAACAAAATAAAATACATTATTAAAAAAAAAAGTGCACACTCAGCGTGAAGTCCAAGTTCTTTAATGACACAGCGTAAATGCCATATAGTCCTGCTTGATGTATATTCAGGTCTAGTTTTAGCTGTATCATATGCTACAATCCATCCAGTGTGTATTTTTATCAAAACGTATATCCACACTTGTTCACCAATACAAGCTTTTTCACTAATTCCATCACCATAAATCCTATCCCAAATTTCTCCTTTTCCAACAAGAGGCACAGATTCTTAGATTTCCTTTCTAAGTTTTTCCTGACCCTAAATTCACCTGGTTTTTGTCTTATTATTGTAAGTGCCCCATTTCTTATTAAATTTTGATCACTTCTTCAGGAAGGCCAATAATGTTGACAACCACTTTGGTGAGGGAAAGCCCCTGTTTTTGAGCCCATGCAGAGCTTCCAATACTGCTGCCATAACGATAGTGACATTTGGACATGGGTCCAATTACAAGCTGGAGAAAGAGCCTGATAGACAGCCGTCTTGCCATCCTCATAGCTGAGGTCCTCCTCCAACAGTAGAGCCCCTCTGATAGTATTTAACTGTGCCACAAACCTCTCACCACTCTGTGCCTACTGTGAAAGATACATGCTCATATCTCTCTCCCATTCCTTCTTGCTATAGACTCAAGTCTTGGTCCTGAGCTATATCTGCCCTGTGACTGCAGGAGATGAGGAACTCCTTCAAAGCTGCCATTGAGGCTTTCTGGTTTTCCATTCATCAGAGTTGAGTATTTGAGCACTTCAATTTTTCGTTTTCCCACTTATACAAAGGTTATCTGTGAATATCCAATGTCAGAATCTCATCTTGGGGGTGTGACTTCTGGGACCACTCTTGATACCAATTACTTTATGAGTCAGGACACATTCAAGCTCTTTAAGGAGAATTAAAGAGGTAAATTTGTGTTCAGAGTTTAAGGAGTGCAACAAAGAATGGATAAATAATAATTTAATCAAAAGAGGTGGAGAGTGAAGGAAAGAGGATTTTCAGAGAAATAAGAAAACTAACATTTATTGCAATCTATGATATGCCAGACTCTTATATTATATAATCCTCACAGCAACCATATCGAATGGATAATTGTCTTACTGATAGAAACCTCAGAATCAAGGAACTTGGTTAAAGTCACATAGCTATTATTAAATGAAGCCAGAAGTTGAGTTCAGATATTTCTACACCCCAGTCCATGACCTTCCAGGTTCCATACCATACCAGAAGTGACAGAAATATCTTCTCTCCTGGCACATACTCACTCCCAGTCCCTTCCCATTGTCTGTCTGGTTCCTTTTCTGACTCTCATCACATTATTTAGTTGGTTAAATTTAAGCGACTCATCTGAACACTAACTCCAATTCCATCCCTTTCCTTAAGTACAATGCACTGTGTGTTAGGCTTTGAATAAGATGAGGAAAACAAAAGTATCTTATAGAGAGGCTTTGCCCATGAACATCTAAAAACTATATTAAAGACCACACATATACATTAATTTTGCCATTTACTGAACAAATATTTATTGAGGTCCCAGTATGTCCATGCATGTTCTAGGCAAAGGAGAATAAATTAGTGAATATAATACTCTGGTGACAGAGTGTCTAAGGCATTTGACTGCTAACCAAAAGGCTGGCAGTTCAAATCCACCAGCCACTCCTTGGAAGGAGATTGGGCAATCTACTTCTGTAGCGATACAGCCTTAGAAACCCAAGGAGGGGTCACTATGAGTCGAATAGACTCGACAGCAGTGAGTTTGGTTTTTTGGTTTTCTGACCTCATCGAGTTACATTCTATTGGAAGATGGTGTAAGTGAATAAATAAAATAAACAGAAGTAAATCTACAGTGTATTAGATGATGATAAAATAGATAAGGAATGGGCAGAGATGAGGGATTGGAATTGGCTGTTACTCTAAATAAGATCATCAGGCAAGGTCTTATAGAGAAGGTGATATTTCAACAAAGACTGGAAGGAAAGAGGGAGTTTTGTGCATTTAGATATGAAGTAGTTTCCAAGAATCTTCAAATGTGAAGGCTCAGTAGGAGGGTAAGATTATGAAGCATTATACGAAACAGAAAGCAAGCCAATATGGCTGGCTGGAGGACAGTAAGTTACGGTCACGTAAGATAAAGTCAGAGAGGCTAGATTGTGCAGTGCCTTATATTTTTTAGAGTTTGGATTTTATTCAGAGTGACATGAGATGCTCTAATGAGTTTGAAACAAAGAGAGACATGATTTGACTTTTGTTTTAACAGAACCACTCTGGCTGCTTATTGAAAATGTATTGTAAGGGTAAAAGAACAGAAGCAAAGAGACTAGTTAAGAAGTAATTGAAAATACACACACACACCAGTCTACTTATAGGAGTCACTCATTCATTTTTTCCTTCTCTCAGATAGTAAAGATTTATTGGGAATCCACTATGGAAAAGAAATAGATCCCAAAGAAGTATGAATGATATATAAACCCTCTAGCCCTCTACCACCCCTCACAAAGTCCTTTAAAGAGTCTACTTTGTGAAAGCATTACACCTTATTCCCTCCCATTACAACCTGGAAAATAAAATGAAAAAACTTTTTTATCTTTAATACTTATCAAAATATGGAAAGACAACAAAATAGACCAAGTTTCTGGGATTGCCACACAATCAGCTTACTGCATTTGATATTATTTCCAGAACTGCTGCACATTTCTAAGTAAAAAGTGTACTGTTCATTGGAGTATAACTATAACCCTTAAAAGAAGAGCACAAATAATGTCACAAATACTTCTATGGAAAGAGAAGATTTCCATGACATTCAAGAAAGAACGACAGTAATTTTCTCTATTATAACGCACACAAATATTACTAAAAGTCTCTACATTCTAAGATTCCAGGAAAAGGAGCTCTGTTTCCAAGTAACACTGAGGATGATTTGAAGGCTCAAAGCTCCGAGATAATCCTGACAATGCGCAGAGTTGGGGTTTATATAACAAGAAAAATCTGTAATCAAAAAGTGAGCTGATCATAAAACCATGCAGCAGAGTAAATGAGCTTGTTTGCTTTGGAAGGTTTCCTGTATTGAAACATCAGTTAAGAAGAGCATTGAACTTAGAAAATGTGTTTGAACTCACTTCCTCTGTGGTATTAGGAGAAGAAACAGATCCCATATCTTTTATGATCACCTCTTCCTTGAGGTAAGAGGCTGTGGAACAAACTAAACCAGTTGCCATCGAGTTGACTCCAACCTATGAAGACTTCCTGTGTGTCCGAGTAGACTGTGTTCCTCCATAGAGATTTCAGTTGCTGCTTTTTCAGAAACAGATCACCACGTCTTTCTTCCAAAGCCCCTTGAGACAGACTTAAACTGCCAACCTTTTAGTGACCAGTCAAATGTGTTAACAATTTTTGCAATCCAGAGACTCCAGAGGTTTTGGGAAGGGAGGAATAAACAAGATTTGGGAAAGAAGCATGATTTTAAAGATTGAGTATCATATGTTTCACACTTCAATGCTTTGTTAATGCAGTTTTCTCTATCTTTCTTCAATTGGCTCACTCTTATTCATCCTTCAAGTATCCTGTTAGGTACACATCCACCAGAAGCCTTCAATTAAGCTTGAACCTCCCTGAACCTCTGTAGCATCTAGTAGGTGTCAATATGATCACTTACTGTAATCATGTTTACCTTGCCCAAGAGAATACAAGCCCCTTGTTGATAGGGACTCTTATTCATCTTTGTACATCTACACTCCTGCATGGTGCTTAACAAATAATCCATGTTCAATACATGTTTATTAAGCTAACCGAGGTGATATAGCACTGGTATTCTGCAATCAATATACAGGAATACTCTAGTATATATACTATATTTGTGAGATCCTCCTGGACCACACTATTTATAATGTGAACCTACCTAGAACACACAAACTCACTTTGCTGCTTTATTTTACTCCATAACATTTGTCACCTTCCAACAAATTCCCTGTGGGCAGGAATCTTTATTCACTATTGTATCTTCAAAACCCAGAAGAATACCCAGCACATAACAAGTGCTCAATAAATATTTATTGAATGAGTGAATGAATAAATTTGAAAGTAAGATGCAGGAGATGAATGAAATTATATGTGGAATGTAGGCCTTAAGTCTCTTCCAGAGTCCCAGAGTGGTATAATCAATCAACATGCTAATTGCTAACTAAAAAGCTAGTAGTTCGAATCCACCCAGGGAAGTCTCAGAAGAAAAGCCTTGAGATCTACTTCTGAAAAATTAACCATTGAAAACCCTATGGAGTGCAGTTCTACTCTGACACACATGGGGTCGTCATTAGTTGGAATCAACTGAATGGCATCTGGTTTGATTTTTTGTTTTGGGTTTTAGTTTAAAGTTTTTCCCAGGATATCTTTAAACATAAACCAGACAAACCATCATGTAACAGTCTCTCTGCCTACCAAAATATACAAGCCCAGAGATTGACTGGCACACCTCTCAGATTGTTCCAGCTCTACCATACAAGCTCTAACAGGAAGCAGCACAGATATAGGCAAACACAAGCTGATAGTATCAAAGAATTGATTCTGTTTTATCAATAAATCAGTCTTCTTGGATTTGAAATAAGGAAAGAGAGATAGCAGGTTAGACAAAGCCTTATGTGACGTTGTGTTTATTGAATAACAAAACATCTCTCACAATTTGACAAGGCCAGTGCTTCAGAGGCTCGTCCTTCTCTCTCAAAAGAAGTGTGTCTAACACTTTTCTGAACTGAACATGGTGTAAATTCTTTGTAACCATGACATTAATGTGATAAAACTACCAATCTTATAGTACCCTAGAAGAAACAAAAAAACAAACCAATGACATGATCGTGATTAAGCTTAAAACTACCTGCCTTGCTTCAGCAATCTCTAAAGAGCTGTTTTTTCAAGGTCTTAAAAATTATTTTTAACAAATTGAACTATGTGACTTTGTCTGAACAACTTTGTCTGGTTTCACTTATTACTCATATTTAGATTACAAGAGAATGATAATGTCTCATGGTTTGGGTTATTGCTTTTAGCAAAATAGAAGGAAAGTAGTTTAGCTCAGATTATATTACTTAGAACTGAAGGATTCCAAATGAGAGTTGAGTTCAAATTACAAATGAATAATACCTAAAACTAAAAGCAGAGACTTAATGTAAAAACACTGAGGTTTCAACAAAGAAAATTAGAATTTACAAAGCACATTCATAACCTTCTTATATATTCATTTACAAATTTCACAATATTTACTGAGTTATATATTAGGATACGAATTGAAAGTTTGGAGGTTGGAGTCCACTTAGAAGTATCTTGGAAAAAAGTTCTGGAGACTTACTTCTGGGAAATGAGTCACTGAAAACTCCATAGAACACAGTTCTACTTTGACATACTTTAGGTTGCCGAGAGTCAGTTGATTCAATGACAGCTGATACTAATATGCACTGGTAATAGAGTGGTGAACAAAATTTTGATCATCTGTTTCTTAAAGAATAAACTCCACTGATAAGTCTTAATTAGGGGATAATTTAAAATCAGATAGATAATTCGAGGCAATCCAAAAGCATAATCAAAGAAACAGGAAAGGGAGTATATAGATTAACTCAAAACAAGAACCTGCAACCTAAACCAAATGCAAAAGGTTCGTAACTAATGAGATCAAATTAGCAACAAAAGTACAGGTAGTCCCCAGTTTACAACATATTCAAGATACAAAAAAGCACATTTGTGACTATCTGGGGTTTTTTTGGTATATCTTATCATTAGTATTATATGCTACATAAAATGTTCCATTTCATAATTTGTGGATTTTCATGCCAACCTCCAAAGACAAATAAATATCAGATTTATAAAGATACTAATAATTTAAAAAAATGATGAAACATTTTTTTAAAAAAAATTAGGTATTCAATTTACATCAGAACTGAATTACAATGAAGTCATTGAAATGGAACTGGGCCTACTGTACTAAGGAATAATATGTCTTAACTTGAATTTTTGCTTAACAAGGAAAAAAATAATGGCAATCAGTACTCATCTTTTATGACAAGTACTGTAATTATCACAGTAGCTTCCCTGTAGACTCTTGAAAGTATGTGTGTCAGTCTTTCTTTCATTTACCAATTCAAAACAATACTCTTCACCATGCATGAAAGAAAATAGCCTTGTTAGGAGTACTGTGAACTAATATACGGATCCTGAGACATTCTTCATTCTACAAATCTCTTTTCTCATCACTAGTGCTATATACCCTTGCATTCTACCATCTTGTGTAATGACAAAGAATTTTGGACCAGGAATCAGAATGTATATTTTAGTCCTAGATCCTGAAATAGTCTATGCCACTAATTATCTATGTGAATTGTGAATTGCCATGAACTATGGCAAGTTACTTAACATATATTTGATCTTAGTATTCTCACCTGCAAAATGGAATAATATCTGCCTTAACTATCTCACAAGGTTGTTATAAAAAAACAAGTGACATAAAGTATTTGAAAGGGTTTGGATAAACTATGCAGTGTTATATCATTTTAAGACAAGGTGAAGAGGAAGGACAGAAATATCCAGTATTGGATGTATGCACTTCTGTGGACAGAAGAAAGATCATAAATTTGAGAAACATTTGAGCACAAATACCTAAATCATGTTTTCAGTTTTGCTTTCAACTTATCCAAAAAACAGGAGCAATAAGCTTCACTCCACTGTTTTTTTATTTCCCCTTGATTTACATGATAAAAATAAGAATTACTATACGTCAGAAACCTGAATAACTTACAGTAACTCTTATTTTTACCATTTAAATCAAAGGGAAATTAAGCAACATTATAATAAACAGAAAAAAGATTGAAGTTGTCAAGTATTTCCTTTTACTTGGATCCACAATCAACACCCAGGGAAGCAGCAGCCAAGAGGGTCAAATGGTGTATTGCATTGGGCAAGTCTGCTGCAAAAGACCTCTTTAAAGTGTTAAATCGCAAAGAAGTAACTTTGAAGACTAAAGTGCTCCTGACCCAAACCATAGTATTTTCAATAGCTTCATATGCATGTGAGAGCTGGACAATGAATAAAGATCACAAAAGAATTGATGCATTTGAATTGCGGTATTGACACTGAACATTGAATACACCATACAAGGAACAAATCTTCCTTGGAGGAAGTACAGCCAGAAGGCTCCTTAGAAGCAAGAATGACCAGACTTCCCCTCTTTTACTTCAGGCATGTTGTCAGGAGGGACTCATCTCTGGACAAGGAGATCATGATTGGTCAGTGGAAAAAAGATGGACTGACACAGTAGTGCAACAACTCAAGTATAGCAAGTATAGCAATGATTATGAGGATGGCATAGGACCAGGCAATATTTCATTTTGCTGTATGTAGAGTTGCTATGAGTTGGAACCAATTTGACGGCACCTAAAAACAACGTAAGTCACAAATTAGAACCATAATGTTTAAGATCATGTTGTTGATTACCATCAAATTGGACCCAATTCATCACAACCCCATGCACAATGGAACAAAATGTTGCCTCGTCTGGCATCATCCCCACGTTTGGTTGCAGATTAGACTATTGTTATCTATAGGATTTTTACAGGCTGATTTTCTGAAACAAATAACCAAGTTTTATTTCCTTACCCTTCTTAGTCTGGATGCTGTGCTGAAAACTGTTCAGAACTGTAGCAACATGCAAACCTCAGGGACAGACAGACAGTGGATACTCATGAGATGCGTTGTCTGTGAATGGAACAAAAGAATACTAGTAGTAAACCAAAAACATCCACTTTAAGATCATGTTGTTGTTGTTGTTAGGTGCCATCGAGTTGTCTCTGACTCACAGTGACCCCATGCACAGCAGAATGAAACACCACCAGGTCCTGTGCCAGCCTCACTATCTTTGCTATACTTCAGCCCATCATTGTAGCTACTGTGTCAATCCATCTCATTGAGGGCCTTCCCATTTTTGGGTGGCCGTCCACTTTACCAAGCATGATATCCTTCTCCAGGGAATGGTCCCTTCTGACAACATGACCAAGGCAGATGAAATGAAGTCTGGCAATTCTTCCAAGGAGCATTATGGCTGCACTTCTTCCAGGACAGATCTGTTAGTTCTTTTAGCAGTCCATGGTACTTTCAGCATTCTTCGCCAGCACCACAACTCAGTCTTCCTTATTCTTTGTCCAGATCTCGCATGCATATGAGGTGATTGAAAATACCATGGCTTGTGTCAGGTGCATCTTACTCCTCAAGGAGATATTTTTGCTCTTCAGAACTTGAAAGAGGTCTTTTGCAGCATATTTGCCCAGTGCTATACATCAGCTGATGTCTTGACTATTGTTTCCATTGGTGTCAATTGTAGAACCAAGTACTATGAAGTCTTTGACAATTTCAATTGTTTCTCCGTTTATCGTGTTGCTGCTTATAGGTCCTGTTGTGAGGATTTTTGTTTTCTTTACATTGAAGTGTAATCCATACTGCAGATTGTAGTCTTCAATCTTCATCTGTAAGTGCTTCAAGTCTTCCTCACTTTCAGCAAGCAAAGTTGTGTCATCAGCATATTGAAGGTCATTAGTGATTCTTTCTCCAATTCTGATGCCAAATTCTTCTTCATATAGTCCAGCTTCTTGGATTAGTTTCTTAGCATGCAGATTGAATAAGTGTGCTGAAAGGATACAACCCTGAAGTAGTCCCTTCTTGTTTTAAATCATGCAGTGTCCCCTTGTTCTGTTTGAACAACAGCCTCCTGATCTATGTACAGGTTCCTCATAAGTACAATTAAGTGTTCTGGAATTTCCGTTCTTCTCAACATTATCCATAATTTATGATCCACACAATTGAATGCTTTTGCATAGTCAATTGAACACAAGTAAGCATCTTTCTGGTATACTTTGCTTTCAGCCAAGATCTATCTGACATCAGCAATGATATCCCTCATTCCACGTCCTCTTCTGAATCCAGCTTGCACCTCTGGAAGTTCTCTGTCAATATACTGCTAAAACCGTTTTTGAATTATCTTCAGTAAGATTTTACTTGCATGTGATATTAATGATATTGCTCGATAATTTCCACATTCTATGGGATCACCTTTCTTTGGAATGAGTACAAATATGAATCTCTTTCTGTCAGTTGGCCAGGTAGCTGTCTACCAAATCTCTTGGCATAGACGAGTGAGTGCCTCCAGCTTGGCATCCATTTGTTGAAATATCTCAATGGATATTCCATCAATTCCTGGAGCCTTGTATTTCACCAATTCCTTTAGTGCAGCTTTGACTTCTTCTTTCAATACCATAGATTCTTGAACATATGCCACCTCCTGAAATGGATGAAGATTGACCAGTTCTTTTTGGTACAGTGACTCTGTATATTCCTTCCATCTTCTTTTGATGATTCCTGCATCATTCAATATTTTGCCCATAGAATCTTTCAATATTGCAACCTGAGGTGTAAATTTATTATTCAGTTCTTTCACCTTGAGAAATTCTGATCATATTCTTCCTTTTGGTTTTCTAACTCCACGTCTTTGCACATTTCATTTAATAATTGGCTTTGTCTTCTTGAGCCGTTCTTTGAAATCATCTGTTTAGCTCTTTTATCCTGTTGATTCTCCAATCCCCGTTAGCTATTTTCTGTTCAAGAGCAAGTTTCAGAGTCTCTTCTGACATCTATTTTGGTCTTTTCTTCCTTTCCTGTCTTTTTAATGAGCTTTTGAGTTCTTCATGGATGATATTCTTGATGTCAGCTCACAATTCCTCTGGTTTTTGGTCATTGGTGTTCAATGTATCAAATCCATTCTTTAGATGGTCTCTAAATTCAAGTGGGACATATTCAAAGTCATATTTTGGCTCTCATGGACTTGTTTTAATTGTCTTCAACTTCAGCTTGAACTTACATATGAGCAGTTGATGGTTTGTTCCACAATCAGCTCCTGGCCTTATTTACGCTGAAGATATTGAGCTTTTCCATTGCCTCTTGCCACAGATATATTCAATATGATACTCCATCTGGCAAAGTCCATGTGTATAGCTATCATTTGTGTAGTTGATAAAAGGTATTTGCAATGAATAAGTCGTTGGCCTTGCAAAATTCTGTCATGCAATCTTCAGCATTATTTCTCTCACCAAGGTCATATTTTCTAACTACTGATGATTCTTCTTTGTTTCCAATTTTTGCAGCCAATCACCAGTGATAATCAGCATATCTTGATTGCATGTTCAGTCAATTTCACACTGCAGAAGTTGGTAAAATCTTTAATTTCCTAATCTTTGTCATTGGTGGTAGATGCATAAATTTGAATAATAGTGGTATTAACTAGTCTTCCTTGTAGGTGTGTGAATATTATCCTATCACTGACAGCATTATACTTCAGGATATATCTTAAAACATTCTTTGTGATGATGAATGCCATGTCTTCAACTTGTCATTCCCAGAATAGTAGATAATATGGTTTTCTTATTCAAAATGACCAAAATAGTTCAATTTCAGCTCACTAATCCTTGGGTAGCATAGTGTCTAAGGCATTTGACTACTAACCAGAAGGATAGTTGTTCAAATCCACCAGCCACTCCTCAAAAGGAAGTTTGGGCAATCTATTTCCTTAGTGATACCACCTTGGAAACCCAAGGAGGGGTCACTGTGAATCAAATCTGACTCGACAGCAGTGAGTTTGGTTTTGGTTTAATGCCTAGGATATCAATCTTTATGCCTTCCATATCATTCTTGACAGCTTCCAATTTTCCTACTTCATATTTTGCACATTCCATGTTCCAATTGTTAATAGATATTTGCAGCTGTTTCTTCTTTTTTTGAGTCTTGCTACATCAGTAAATGGAGGTCACAAAAGCTCTACTTTATCCATATCATTCAGGTCACTTCTACTCTGAGAATGCAGCTCTTCCCCAGTGGTATTTTGAATGCCTTCAGACCTAAGGGGCTTATCTTCAGCACTGTATTTGAGAATGTTTCAGGGCTATTCATAAAGTTGTCCAGTAATATATCATAGAGTGTTTCACTGTTATTCATGAGGTTTTCCCTGTCCAATTCTTTGAGAAGTGGATGACCTCTTCCTTCTTCCAAGTCTTCCTCAGACTGGAAGCTCGATTGAAACCTGTCCATGAGCAACCCTGCTGGTATTTGAAACACCAGTGGCACAGCCTCCAACCTCACAGCAACATGCAAGCCGCCACAGTAGGATAAAGTGACAGACAAGTTCGTCTCCCTTAGCTGTTCTAAAATTCCTCCACCCACTTCCTGGCCTTCCCCCTACCTGTTCTGGTTCTCCACCCTGGCTCACTTCCTGCCTGGGTGAGGGCCTCTCTCTCCTACCTCCTTAACTGTATCTGGCTGTCCTCCCTGGCTTACTACCTCCTGCCCAGGTGGAGGCTCTCTCTCCCCACTCCTGACCTGCTTGTGGCCATCTCCCCTGGCCTCCCACCATTGTTGTTGTTGTTGTTATGTGCCGTTGAGTCGGCCCCAACTCATAGCGACCCCTCCTTGGGTTTCTGAGGCAGTATCACTACGGAAGTAGGATTGCCCAACCTTCCTTCTGAGGAGTGGTTGGTGGGTTTGAACCGCCAGCCTTCTGGTTAGCAGTCAAATGTTTTAGCCACTATGCTACCAGAGCTCCCCCTCCCACCATAGTTCCAATATTATAAGAAGAAAGGTCCATAGATGCAATTCCTGTCATGTAAAGATTTCTTTGCTTGCTTGCTTGCTTGTAGCACTCTGATAATAGGTTTACTTGGTGGTGGGGGCTGAAAAGAAGGATATGTTTGGTCAGGAGAAAATCATTATTGCCATGACAACAAAATGATTCACAGCAGTTTATTACCATGTCTGATCTTTCTTTTTTCATTATGCCAAGAAACTGTAACTTCAATAATCATTTATTATTATTATTATTTAAAAATGAGGACACAAGTTGTTAAGACTCTCTACTTTACCAAGCATATCTTTCTCCAGGGAATGGTGCCTTCTGATAAAATAACAAAAGTAGGTGAGATGAAGTCTGAGCATTCTGGCTTTCCAGGAGCACTCTGGCTGTGCTTATTCCAGGACAGATTTGTTCATTCCCTGGCCGTCTGTGGTATTTTCAGTATTCATCACCAACACCACAATTCAAACACATCAACTCTTCTTCAGTCTTCCTTATTCATTGTCCAGCTTTCATGTGCATATGAGGCATTTGAAACTATCATGGCTTGGGTCAGGTGTATCTTAGTCTTCAAAACGACATCATTGCTTCTTAACACTTTAAAGACATCTTTTGCAGCTGATTTGTTCAGTGCAATATGTTGTTTGATTTCTTAACTGCTGCTTCCATAATTGTTGATTATGGATCCAAGTAAAATGAAATCCCTCTATTCATCATGATGTTGCTTATTGGTCCAATAGTCAGATTTTCATCTTTATGTTGAAGTATAATTCATTATTATATTATTATAGGGACAAATATAAGTAAAATAGCTAGATTTTTCTTAAAAGTTACATTGACATTCAGTAGTATAAGCAAGTGTCATTGTTGTTGTTAGGTGCTGTCAAGTCAGCTCTGACTCATAGCAACCCTACGTACAACAGAAAGAAACACTGCCTGGTCTTGGAAGATATCACTGTGTGTAATTGGTATTTCTATTTATGTATCTCTTTTTATGTAATTATGGTGAATTTGAACAAAAGAATTTTCCAGTTGGTATTCCATCAAAACACCTGGAAGTTACAAATTGCTGGGACTGTATTACATATTTCACAAATTACTATTAAAATAAATTTTAAAAAACTTCTTCACACTTCATTGTGTGCTTTACAATTAAATACAGAAATCTGGGAGTCATCCTTGACCTATCTCTCCTTTCATCTATCTTTCTCCTTAATTCATCACTGAGCTAGCCAATTATAGTCAATATATCTGTCAAATTTATTCACTTCTCTTTATCTCTCTGATCACTATCCTATTCAAGGAAAAGTCATGACATTTATACATCTTGCAATGGTTAATAGTTTGATACCTCTCAAAACAGCATCCTTTAAGTATTTTTCAAATATTTTCTTAGAAAAAGGCAGACTATTGCAGGGGAAAAGGAAGAGTAGGAGTGCAACTGGCAACAGCACTATTCTTCTATTTTTCCCTCCAATTCAATTCTAGTCCCACTCAGCAAAACAAAAAGTCTCATTCTTCTTATGAGACAACCATCTGTTAATGTAGAATGCATTTCTTGTTGGAAGGGGCAAGGGAAATATTGTCTTATCCTTTACCACAAGTGGTTTATCAAATAGTTCTTCAAACCACATGAGTAATCTCCATGAGAAGAATTCTATTAAATACCATTTTCTCCATGTTGATGCTTGTAGAGTACTGTTTTAGCACCCCTTACTTACTGATACCCTGGGAAGCTGCTTAGGTGTTGTACCACTTCATTGAGCTCTAACTTTCATCCAAATGGTCTTTACCTCTCATCTGGACAACTAACTCCTAACTGATTTCTTCTATCAATTCTTGAGCCCCTTTAAGGAATTTCCACACTGCAGGCAAAATGAGCTTTACTAAATATCTGACAACAAAATGGATTGGTGCAATGGCTGCAACGATGGGCTCAGGTACAGCAAAGATTGTGAGGCTGGCACAGGACCAGGCAATGTTTAATTCTGTTGTACACGGGGTTGCTATGAGTCAGAGCCAACTCAATGGCACCTAACAACAACATGTTACTCCCTTGAATAAAGCATGCTGATGTTTTTCATTTGCCTTGTGATAAAACACAGAATCCTAAAGATGATCTACAAGGCCCTCATGATCTGTCCCAGCCTATCTCTCCAGTCTCATCTATGCTCTTCCTTCCTTTATTCTCGGAGGCCAATCTCACTTTCAGTTTCTCACTACACCATACTCCTTCCCACTTTGCAATTTTGCATGTGTTGTTACATCTGTCTAGAACTTCCCCCCATTTTTTTCCCTATGCACTTTCTTCCTTGAGCCCTTAGACTAGGTGAAGTCCTCAAAATTTAGTTCTCCAAATACACAGTACTTCTTTTTCAAAGCATTCATCCAAATCATTATTAATTATTTCTCTGTATTTTTCATGTCTGTGTGCTCTCTTGGAATATATGCTCGACAAGGGCAAGACTTGTGTATATTTTGTCCATCATTATACTCTCACACCTACTATACCTTACACAATATGCCATATTCAAGCTCCTGAGACTGGGACATGATCTTTTATCATATCTTCTCTGTCTAGGATGTCTTTCCCCTGCTCTGTAGCTCATTTTCTTTTCCACCTGAAAAGCTCCTACCTTGGAAATATTGTGAGTTTGTTTATAGACCAATGCAGCAAAGTGAATATTGCAATAGAGTGAGTCACATGGATTTTTTGTTTCCCAGTGCATATGAAGTATACTTACACTATACTGCAGTCCATTAAGTGTGCAAAAGCATTACATCTAAAACAACAGTGTACATACTTTAAATTAAAATTTTTTATTGCTAAAAAATGCTAACCCATCATCTGAGCACTCAACAAGTCATAATCCTTTTGCTGGTGGACAATCTTGCCTCAGTGTTAATGGCTGCTGAGTGATCAAGGTGGGGATTACTGAAGGTTCAGGTGGCTGTGGCAACTTCTTAAAATAGACAATAGTGAAGTTTCTGCATTGATTGACTTTTTCTTTCATGAATTATTTCTCTTTAGCACCTGATATCATTTGATTTCATTTTACCCACAGTAGGACTTCTTTCAAAATTAGTCAGTCTTCTCAGACCTTACCAATGCTTTATCAGCTAAGTTTACATAATATTCTAAATCCTTTGTTGCCAACTAAAGTAAATTCCATCCAATAAACCACTTTCTTTTGTCACCTATAAGCAATTCCTCATCTGTTAAGTTTTATCATGAAATTGCAGCAATTCAGTCACATCTTCAGGTTCTACTTCTAATTATATTTCTCTTGCTATTTCCACTGCATCTGCAGTTACTACCCTCACTGAAGTCTTGAACCCCTCAAACTCATCCATGAGGGTTGGAATCAACTCCTTCCAAATCCGTGTTAATATTGATATTTTGACCACATCGCATGAATCATAAATGTTCTTAATAGCATCTAGAATAGTGAATACTTTCCAGAAGTTTTTCGATTTACTTTGCCCAAATCCATCAGTGGGAATTACTATCTATGGCAGCGATAACCTTATGAAATGTATTTCTTGAATAATAAGACTTGAAAGTCCATACTCTTTGATCCACCGGCTGCAGAACGGATGTTATGTTTAAAAAAAAAAAAAAAAAAAAAAAAACCTCACTGCCGTGGAGTTGCATCTGACTCATAGCAACCCCTCCTTGGGTTTCCGAGGCGATATCTCTTTGTAAGTTGATTGCCAAGTCTCCCTTCTGAGGAGTGGCTGGTGGTTTGAACCACCAGCCTTCTGATTAGCAGTCAAATGCCTTAGGTATTATGCCACCAGAGCTCCTGGATGTTATGTTAGTATGCATTTAAACATTACTCTCATTTGTGCATCTCCATCAGAGCTCTTGGATGATCAGGTGCATTGTCAATGAGCAGTAGTATTTTGAAAGAAATCTTTTTTTTTTTTTTTCCTGAGCAGTAGGTCTTAACAGTGGGCTTAATATATTCAGTAAGCCATGCTGTAAACAAATGTGCTGTCATCCAGGCTTTGCTGTTCCATTTTCAGAGCACAGGCAAAATAGATTTGGCATATTTCTTAAGGGCCCCGGGATTTTCAGAATGATAAAGGAGTGTTGGCTTCAACTTAAAGTCACCAGCTGAATTAGCCTCTAACAAGAGTCAGACGGTCCTTTGAAGCCAGGCATCAACTTCTTTATAGCTATGAAAGTCATAGATGGCATCTTTTTCCAATATGAGGCAGTTTTGTCTACATTGAAAATCTGTTGCTTAGTGTAGCCACCATCAATTATGTAAGCTAGATCTTCTGCATAACTGGTTGCAGCTTCTACATCAGAAGCTCCTGCTTTCCCTTGAACTTTTATGTTATGGGGCCAGCTTCTTTCCTTAAATCACCATCATGGATATAATAATAATGAAAAAGTTTGAAAAATTGCAAGAATTACCAAAATGTGAAACAGAGATAAGAAGTGAGCACATCCTGTTGAAAAAATGGCACCAATAGAGTTGCTCCATATAGGATTGCCAGAAACTTTCAATGTATAAAAAACACAATATCCACAAAGCACAATAAATCAGATATTTATTATAATACAATAAATAAACTCAAAGGAGCTCTGGTGGCATAGTGGTAAGTCATTTGGCTGCTAACTAGAAGATCAGTGGTTCAAACTCACCAGCTTCTCCATGGGAGGAAGATGAGGCAATCTACTTTGATAAAGATCTACAGGCTTGGAAACCCAACGGGGGTCACTATGAGTTGGAATTGACTCGATGGCATAGGATTTGGTTTTAGCTTTTGGTTATATACACTTTCCACGGTGAAACTCAAATATCTTAGTTTCCTGGTGATGTTGTAACAAAAATACTACAAGTGCACAGCTTTAAAGAATAGAAGTTTATTTTCTCACAGTTTTAGAGACTAGGAAGTCTGAAGTCAGGACGTTATTAGCTATGCTCTCTTTGTGGCTCTGCGGGATCCTTGCCTCTTTCAGCTTCTGTAGCCCTAGGTGTTTCTTGGCATTCCTTTGCTGCTTATAGATGTATTTGTCTCTGTCCTCACATGAGTCTGTCTTCCCCTGTGTATGGCTCTCCATGTTTGTTTTCTCTTTTCATAAGAATATACTCCAATGGTATTAGATTTAGGACACACTCTACCCTAGTAGGAACTCGTTAACCTGAAAAAACATACTATTTCCAGAGTCAAATGCACAGGCAACAACATTAGAACTTCAACATATCTTTTTTAGAGGACACACTCCAACCCACAACATTCAATAGCACTATGTTGTTGTGATATCTTTTCCCTACTACCCATGACAAAAAAGATTTTACTCTATTAATCAACAACTGTATACACAATTCCATCACAATACATGACAAATTATATTATAAATTCTATGGGTCTAACTCCAATACTAGACTGTGAAATAATAAAAACAATTATCATTGTTGAAGTCACTTATTCTGCTTCTCAAATATTTCTACACTTTTCCACTCCCTTAAAGGAGAACATAACTTGTTTTAGCTGATGAAGCTCTCATACAATATTGGTAGTCATGTAAATAAACCAGTTGCCATACAGTCAATTCTGACTCATGACAATCTCATGTGTGTCACAGTAGAATTGTACTCCAAGGTTTGTTGGAAATTTATCACAAGGCCTTTCTTCTGGAGATGCCTGTGGGTGGACTCAAACCCCCAACCTTCCAGTTAGCAATTGCACCACTCAGATACTCCATGAATCTTTCTCTAATGTTACACAGCAGGGAGAGGGAGGGGCACCTCATTACTGCCAGTTGGGTATGGAAGTCCAAGTGCCCCATTTCATCTCCACTGACACTGCAAGGAACTGAATCCTGCCCTCTATATTGAAAGTAGAACTCTAGGCTCTCTGCAAAACATTTGCTGGCAAGGGGAAAATGAAGCCACGGGTGTGTGTGTGTATGTGTGTGTGTGTGTCTGGTATTGGGCTAAAATAGACTATTATTGTTCTAAAGTGTTCTATCCTGCTAGGCTGCTCCTTTTCTTATCTTTTCACTAGAGAGATCAGGCTTTTGTTGGGGCTTTTTGGTTTGTTTGTTTGTTTGTTTTTAAATTAGTGTCTACTGATGTTTCTAAGGCATTGATTGCTCAGTGGCAGAATTCTTGCCTTCCCTGAAGGACACCTTGGTTCAACTCCCAGCCAATGAACCTCATGCACAGCCACCACCAATTGTCAGTGAAGGTTTGCATATTGGCTTTGATGCTGAACAGGTTTCAGCACAGCTTCCAAAGTGATTGGCTAGGAAGAAAGGCTAATGACTTACTCTCAAAAATCAGCAATCCAATCTATAACTAATCATGTAAATGGTATAGAATCAGGCAATGTTTTGTTTTTTTGTACATGGAGTTGTCAGGAGTCAAAGGCTGACTGCACAGTGGCTAACGCAATAATTAGTGTTTCCACTCTATATCCTGGCTTTTTGAGCTCCAAGTCTTAAATATATGAGACAAAACAAAAAAAGAAAAAAAAAAACACAGAACTCATCAACTTCTGTTCCACAGGTTGCAAGACCTTATCCATTCCGTCTTTTCTCCTTCTTTCAGAATTTTCCTATATTTGTTTTACATATAATGTCTAGGTTTTTAAATTGTACTTAGAAGAATAGAGAAAATTATTTTTATCCCATCTTCCCACTAGCAGAAGTCTCTGCAATTTATTTTTTGGTCTGACTAGATTTAATATTACTAATGACCCTATTTTCATTGGTTGATGAGACATGGTAATTCACAGCAGCCAAAATAGTTACTTAAATTGTCACAAGTAGTTATCAGATATTAAATGCCTGAAGAAGACATGGCTTTCATTGACCAGAATGCTGCTTCCATTAGAACCTTTTAGTGAAAAAGACTTTAGTGGGGTTTGCTTTTCTGTCTTCTTTACCATGTAACCTAATAGGCTGTCAATTCTGAGTCGCACCCAGAGCATAAGAAGGTTCAACAGCTCCAAGTTAAAGCAAGCAAGCTGTTCTGCCACTTGAGCTATATGTCCCAGCAGATCTAGTGACCTATGAAAATCTATAGAGGTATCTTGGTTCTCTGGTGCTGTTATAACACAAATAGCACAAGTGGAGGAATTTAACTAACAGGGATTTATTCTCTTACAGTTTAGGAGGCTAGAAATCTGAGATCAAAGAGCTGGCCCTAGGGACTGGGTGAAAGCCTGTCAACCTTGAGCTTCAGCTCTGCCTCTTGTTGCAGGCCCACTGGAGCAACAGGATTTTTCTGACTTACAAAGCTGCTGGCTGCTGAGGCTGAAGAATCCAAGATCAACAAGTAAAATGGCACAGTCCCAAGATTGCCAGACAACATGGCAGGCCACTAATTCAAGCCCAGGAACCATCCCAAAATCGACAGGCAATATGGCAGGCCACTGAGATGAAGACTCAGCAATTTGACAGGATCCAAACGTGCCAAAATCTAGAGACCTTTCCAAATATTATATACTGGAAGCAGGCCATACCCCAAAGGCAGTTACTCGGCTGCTCACAGCAGATTCCACCATGAAGATGATTATAACCTCATCATGGGGAATAACTACATCTAACTGCCAGCCACTCAAAACTACGGCCCAATCAACTTGACATACAACTTTAACTACCACAAGAGGTAAGGATGACCCATAGAGTTTTTGGTACGACTAAAGGTATAAATTATAAATTACAATTTATACCCAAATTTATAACCAAAAGTATAAATTATAGTATAAAACTTTAGGATTTTGGGGCAAAGCTGTATTATCCTTAAAGCTTGACTCTCAGTCACCAGATAATCAACCAGAGCTGTCCATCAAAAACGGTGTTTTCTGAACTACCAATCCATAAAGTTGTGTTATGTGCTGCGTCACTTTATAATCAAGTAGAAATCATGTACATGAGGTCAGATTCAAGCAGATCCTAAAGGCACAAATAAGTTTCATGTGCAGATAACTCAGATTTCTGTGACTCCTCTCCTGCTGCATCTTCTTTCTCTCAACCTGAACCTATGTCTTCATAGGTCATTTCCTGTACCTAGTTGACTGAGGAAAAACATTTAAAGCTTGATTTCAAATCATTTGCTAGCACCAATTGAAAGTGGAAGGCTGCATCACAACAGCACCACTCAGAAGGGCTCTTGAAAGACAGTAGTAAAAGAAAATCTTTCTCATCAGTTAACCTCTTTCCTCATTGTTGGAAATGGAGATTGTTTTGGTCATCTAGTGCTGCTGTTTTGGTCATCTAGTGCTGCTCTAACAGAAATATACCACATGTGGAGATGGATTGAACAAACAGGGATTTATTCTCTTATATTTTAGGAAGCTAAAAGTCCAAGTAGGAATTGCCAGCTCTAGGGACTGGGTTGAAACCCCTCAACCTTGAGCTTTAGCATTGCCTCTTGCTCACTGAAGCTGGAGGCTTCTCTTAACTCAGGCAGCTGCTGGCTGCTGAGGCTGACAAACCCAAAGTTGACCAGTAAAAAGGCACATTCTCAAATTATCAAGCAACATGGCACATCACTAGTTCAAGTCCAAAAACAGTCCCAAGGTGGGCAGACAACATAGCAGGCTTCTGAATGAAGACTTGGCTACATGCAGGGTCCAAGCATGCCAAAAATCTCAGAGACCTTTCTCAAAGCTGTCTTCTTATGTACTGGAAGTAGGCCACATCCCTAAGGCAGCTACTCAGCTGCTCCAGTAGATTCCACCAGGGAATTGATTACCAGTCTCAACAACTACATCCAGCTGCCTAGCCACTCAAAACCAGGCCCAGTGAAGTTGACACACATTTTAACTACCAGAGATTATACCTGGTGTTAACAACTTGGACATCTATTCACCAAGGTGAGTCTAGCTACAGACACTGCTGAGTGCCCAACTTTCCCAACAACTGCTACCAACATTAACTCCCTAATATGGCAACATTCTCTGGGAGTGCTTTGAATCAAACAAAATTGATTTACTGAACTTTGAAGTGGTTGATTGATTACAGTGGACCACTACCAGCATCAAAAGAGCAGTGCTTTGCTCTCACTCTGGATTTTTATTTGCCTAACTTGTCCTCAGTTCTTCTGCCAGTCACTACCAATAGGCTTACAAAATACCTTATTTATTGCCTTGGTATTCTACAAAGTTTTGCTTCTGATACGGTATTTTTTTTTTTTTCAACACATGAAACCTAAAAATGATTTTGGACTTGTGGAATTCATTGGTCTTCCTGTATTTCTCATAATCCTGAAACAACTAGCCTGATAGAATGGTGACTGTTCTTTTGAAGACTCAGTAATGGGATAATGTCTTCCAGGATGTGATATATGTTCTGTATTTGTTGTTGTTGTTGTTGTTGTTGTTGTTGTTATGTGCCATCGAGTCATACCCAACTCATAGTGACCCCTCCTTGGGTTTCCAAGGCAGTATCACTGTGGAAGTAGATTGTCCAGCCTTCCTTCAGAGGAGTGGCTGGTGGGTTTAAACAGCCAAACTTCTGGTTAGCAGTCAAGTGCCTTAGGCACTACGCTACCAGAGCTCCCAAGTTCTAAATTAGCAACCAATAAATGGTACTGTTTTTCAGGCACACCTCTAAATGGGGTTATTATCCTGCAGCTGCCCACTTTCAAGTGAAATAAGCATATCATCATTCACAGATATGTTTCTCTCACTATTACTATTAATGACCCACTAAGAAAATGTTTATTTTTTGCCTTTGCAACTTTTGACTCTGCTCATGTCAAGATCTTAATTCCCAAGGGAGGGTTGTCTCCAGGAGGGAACTCAACTATGGTTTCATTAAACAGGAAGTTGGAACTGCTGCCTGTCTATTTTGGGCCCCTTGTGACAATAACTCAACAGGCAAAGAAGGCTACTGTATTGACTCAGATAATTGAGGTTGACTATCAAGGAAAAATTCAATTGCTTCTACACAAGGGGTACAGGGCAGAGAGGAGTATATCTGGAACATAACAACTCTTTTGTAGCTAGTACTCCCTTTTTCTATGACAAAAATATAATGGAAAAATACAGCAACCCATTGCAAGCAGAACTTCTAATGGCAAAGACCTTTCATGAATTAAGTATAATTTTGTTGTAGACTTTCTTTGGAACTTAATATTTTTTTAACAGTTTTATTGAGATATGGTTTACATACCATAAAATTCACCCATTTTAAATAAATTTTTGTTATCTTGCAAAAATAACATCATTTTAAAACACTACCTAATCACCTCCAAAAAAACATTGTGTACCCATTTTCAGTCATTGAGTACAAGTTTAAAAGATGTGTATGGACTTGTTAAGAATGGACCCTTCTGTATTATTGTCCTTTCAATTGGTTAATCTAAGAACATTATTTCCCAAAATCCACTTCCCTGCATACACACCTCTGTTTCTGTCTGACTCTGAACATAATCGTGAATACAGATTCAGAGAGTATGGCTTGCTTAACTTCTGCCTCCCATATTTGGCTAATTCTAAACCAGAGCTATGCCAACCAATAAAAATCAAACCCACTGCCATGGAGTCAGATCCAACTCATAGCGACCCTTCCTTGGGTTTCCAAGGCGGTATCACTATGGAAGTAGATTGTCCAGCCTTCCTGCTAACCAGAATCCTAGCAGTTGAAACCCACCAGCTACTCCTCAGAAGAAAGGTTGGGCAATCTACTTCTGTAGTGATACTGCCTCAGAAACCCAAGGAGGGGTTGCTATGAGTCAGGTCAAAAGTACATAAATATCCATTTCCTCATCAAACTTTAAATTTATTTATTTGTATCAATAAACACATAAATGTATTTATGTGTGTTTTAGTTACCTCATGCTGCTATAACAGAAATACCACAAGTGGATGCTTTATACAGAAATTTATTTTCTCATCGTTTCAAAAAAAAAACCTCACTGCAATTGAGCTGATTCCAACTCATAGTGACCACTGTTGTATTTCCAAGGCTGTAAATCCTTATGAAAGCAGACTGCTTCATCTTTCTTCTGAAGAGCAGCTGGGGGGTTCAAACCACTGATCTTTTGGTTAGCAGCCAAATGCTTTAACCAATTTTCCACCAGAGCTCCCATAGTTTAGGAGGCTAACACTTAGAATTTAGCGCATCAGCTCTAGTGGAAGACTTTCTCTTTCTGTTGGTTCTGGAGGAAGGTCCTTGTCTCTTCATCTGCTGATTCCTGGTGCCTTGCTGATCTCCATGTGTCTTGGCATCTATCTTATCCCATCTCTTTTCTGTAGCTTGCATTTGCTATTAAATGTGATATATTTGTTATTCATCCATAATGAGGCTAATAGAGTCAGGTAACACATTTTTCAGTGATGTAGAGTAGGTAATTAGAAGGCCAGCAGTTCAAAGCCACTCCTTGGGAGGAAGGTTGAGCAATCTCCTTCCATAGTGATACTGCCTCGGAAACCCAAGGAGGGGTCGCTATGAGTCAAATCTGACTCAATAGCAGTGAGTTTGGTTTTCTTTGGTTTATCATATTGTGATTCATTCCTTACGTTTCTTATTTTTTATTTCTTTGCTTTTATGCTAAAGGGGTAACAGTATCTTTAGTCTTTCAAAAAGTATATTTGGATTTACCTGAAATTTATTTTTTCCTCCTAGCTTCTTTAGGTTTGTTAGTCTTTTCATAACTTCTTGAAGTGAAAGGTACAGGAGTTCTGGTAGCATAATGACTACGGCACTTGACTGCTAACCAGGAGGCTGGCAGTTCAAACCCACCAGCCACTCCTCAGAAGGAAGGTTGGGCAATCTAATTCTGTAGTGAAACTGCCTTGGAAATCAAGGGGGAGTCACTATGAGTCGGGTCCAACTCGACCGCACATAACACACACAAAAAGTGAAAGGTTATCTCATTAAATTTTAGCCTTTGTTATTTTCAAGATATGTAATACAAACACAAATACATGCATGCATGTGTATGTGTTCAATTATTACTTTTGCTTTTGCTGCAACTTAAACTTTTGATATGTAGTATTTGTTGTGGTTATTATTATTTCCTTCTATTTTTCCCTATATCCCAATATATTTTGTTGACTAGCATACAATATATAACTTGATAATATTTTAAATTCCCAACTTCATTATGAGTTGACTTACACTTTATTTTCATTGTGAACAGTCAGTGAATATATGCTATATTTCTTTTCCTTTAAAATTATGTTGTACTTAAGGCTTAATCTATGACTTCTCAGTCTATGTTTTATCTTTTCTTAATGTTTTTTATGCGCATTCCACAAGTATTTAATGCAGCATTCTGTAATTTGTCCCTCAGAACATGCTAACTAATTTTCTTCAACATGCTTAATTGTTAAAAATTTTCATACTTAATTTATATATCAGTTACTGAAAGAAGTGAGTTGTTCCACATGTACCTTAGCCTAGGTTCTCTAGAGAAACAAAAACAGTGAAACATTTATCTCAAGAAAATGGATCACTTGGTTGTAGGGGCTGGCAAGTCCCCAGTCCATAGATCAGGCTTCACGCCTCTTCGGACTCAACATAGCTGCAGGGGTTGATAAATCCAAGATCAGTAGATACTACAGCAGGCTGCTGACTCATAGTCTGTGGAAGCTGATGAATCCCAGGAACTTATATGATGATGATCCAGATGTAGGATCCAGAGCAGTGAACCAGCTATGCCAGAACACCCAAATATCTATTGGAAGCAGGCACACCCCCAATGAAACTCCCCTTACAATTGATTTGGCTAATCACATCAGATCATATCATGGGAGATGATTACATCATTATATAACTGCCAAATTACATCCCTATATAACTGTCAAACTACATGATTACATAACTGCCAAGCTACATCATTACATAACTGTCAAACCACAGAGAATTTTGGCCCAGCCAAGTTGACATACAACCATCAAAATGTGGAATACTGGTTTCATATTCAATGAACTTCAGTCAATGGATTAAATTCTGTTACTGTTATCATTTACTTAGATGCTCAAAGTTTTTCTAAATTTGGCCATCTGAGAAGTTCTTCAAGCTAGTTTCTATGATCTTAGACATGTCCAACTTATTCTTTGAACACTTTCTTCTTTTTTGGTCAATGATGTCCTTTTTCTTTCCCAAAACTGGAATAAACCATTTTCCCCCAAAGAGTCTCAGTTCTTTTTTATGAAGAATGGAATTTAGAAGACAAGATCTGAGTTCTCCTCATCCCACCCTTCTAAAGTTCTCTTCCATGAAAGCCATACTTCTTCTCCTTTCCTCCAGTCTTAGAAGGCAATAAGACTCTTTCTTATTCAAGCAAAACTCACTCATTTTGACAACAGCATCCTCCATTGATACTGTATCTTTGGTATCTCCCACTTCCTCTCAACAATAAAAATGACCAAGATAATAATACAAGAAAGAAAAGAAGGAAGGGAAAGAGGAAGGAAAGGAGAGAGAGATAGAAAGAGAGAAAAAGGGAGGAAAGAAGGGAAAAAATCTTGATCTCTGTCTCAGCCCTAATCCCATCATCTCTCTAGTCCCATCATCTCCCTATCCTCATTTTTCTAATTCAAAATTAATCATTTAAGATTTATCATTTAAGATACCCTTCCAAGAAGTATTTTCTAACACCTAACTCCATCACAACCAGACTGTGCCAAAAGCCCCTCCTTTGATACTTCCAGAATTTCTGTACATATATTTTAATAAACTTACCACATTAATTTTTAATCATTTATGTAATATTTGTGTATCTATTTTCCCCACTAACTTTTGAACATCTTAAAAGCAGGGACTCTGTCTTATTCATCTTCATATCCTTACAGTATATATATTTAAAAAAACCAAACTCACTGCAGTCGAGTCAATTCAACTCATAGTGACCCCTCCTTGGGTTTCTGAGGTGGTAGTACTATGGCAATAGATTGCCCAATCTTCCTTCCAAGGAGTGTCTGGTGAGTTTGAACCATCACCCTTCTGGATAGCAGTCAAATGCCTTAGGCACTACACCACCAGACCTCATATATATAAAATATATATGTTGTTGTTGTTATGTACCATCGAGTTGAACCATACATATATACACATACACACACACACACACACACACACACACATATATATATAATGTATTATTCAGAATATATTAAAAAGGTGTCAATGGTTATTTGGGGGTTGTGTATTAGTAAATGATAATTATACTTTATATTTTCAAGTGTTCTGTGATAGCTACTTATCAACTTTATAATAAAAAAGACTCATTATATGGGTTTGTTACATTACCTTCACTGAATTTCATCTAATGTAAAATAGAAAGGTAATCTTTACTGTTACAGAACCATGTCTAAGAGAAAATAGTGTATCTTGCCAATCATTTTCCCTTTGGTTGTTTTCTAAAATAGGAAAAATAACAGACTTTCAGCATTTCCATCCTAATTTCCTACTTTAACCAGGTATTTCTTTCTTCCTTCTCAAATGAATAAAATTTTCTCACCTCAAAAAATGATGAAGCTATAAAAAAGCCTGTGAGATCTAGACATATTCAATAAAACCTACTGATAAAAATTCTATTGAGTGGATAATGCCAGGGCACCAGTCAGAAAAATCCTGCAAAACCAATAAACAGCCCACAGAGGTCATGACGCATCTTGTTTCCATTTAAAAGCCCGACCAAGAGTGAAATTTTCTAGCTTTTTTCAGTGTTTCCTCACAAGTCTCACCAGAACAATCTAAATAATAGCATTTAACTCTAAAGCATAGATATTAGAAAACAGAATTTTTTAATTCATATATCATTATTATGGATTGCAAATATGCATAGCTGTGTAAAAATATTAACAGTACTTGTGCATTTTGTCATTCCACTACTATTTATTAGACAAATTTGAAATATAAATTTTAGTAATTATTTTTGGAATGAGAAGAGATTTCAAACACCTCTATCAGCATCTTTATTTTAGAGCTAAGGTAATTAAGACCCACAGAATTTAAGTAGCCTCCCCAGTTAGTAGCTCAGCTAAACTGAGAATCCAGATCTCTAGTCTGGAGGAACTTACTTGTTTCTGCCAAGAAACTTTGAAAACAACTATCTGGTCAACTGACTGGAAGAGACTGATATTTGTCCCTATTCCAAGGAAGAGTGATCCAACAGAATATGGAAATTATTGAACAATATCATTAATATCAGATGCAAGTAAAATTTTGCTGAAGATAACTCAAAAACAGTTGCAGCAATATATTGACAGAAAAGTTCCAGAAATGCAAGCTGGATTCAGAAGAGGATGTGGAATGAGGGATATCATTGCTGATGTCAGATAGAGCTTGGCTGAAAGCAAAGAATACCAGAAAGATGTTTACCTGTATTTCACTGAGTATGCAAAGACACTGTATGGATCATAACAAATTATGGATATCATTGAGAAGAACAGGAATTCCAGAACACTTAATTGTGTTCATAACAAATCTATACATAGATCAAAAAGCTGTCATTCTAACAGAACTAGGGGATATTGCATGGTTTCAAATCAGAATGGTTGTACATCAGGGTTGTATACTTTCACCATACTTATTCAAGTATGCTAAGCAAATAATCTGAGAAGCTGGACTATATGAAGAAGAATGCAGCATCACGATTGGAGGAAGACTCATTAACAACATGTGATATGCAGATGACACAACCATCCTTGCTGATGTTGTTGTTGTTGTTGTTGTTGTTGTTAAGTGCCGTCGAGTCGTTTCCGACTCATAGGGACCCCATGCACAGCAGAACGAAACACTGCCCGATCCCGCACCAGCCCCACAGTCCATGCTATCCTCGAGCCCATCATCGCAGCCACTGTATCAATCCATCTCCCTGAAGGCCTCCCCCTCTTTCGTCGACCCTCCACCCTACCAAGCATGACATCCTTCTCCAGGGAATGGTCCCTTCTGACAACATGACCAAAATAGGTGAGACGAAGTCTGGCCATTCTTGCTTCCAAGGAGCATTCTGGCTGCACTTCCTCCAGGACAGATCTGTTACTTCTTTTAGCAGTCCACGGTACTTTCAGCATTCTTCGCCAGCACCACAACTCAAAAGCATCAACTCTTCTTCAGTCTTCCCTATTCATTGTCCAGCTCTCACATGCATACCAGGGGATTGGAAATATCATGGCTTGTGTCAGGCACACCTTCGTCCTCAAGGAGATATCCTTGCTCCTCAGCACTTGAAACAGTTCCTTCGCAGTTGACTTCCCCAATGCTATACGTCGTCTAATGTCCTGACTGTTGCTTCCGTTGGCATCAATTGTAGAACCAAGCAACGTGAATTCCTTGACAACCTCAATCTTCTCTCCATTTATTGTGATGCTGCTCATTGGTCCAGTTGTGAGGATTTTTGTTTTCTTTATGTTGAGATGTAATCCATACTGCAGACTATATTCTTCAACCTTCATCAGTAGGTGCCTTAAGTCATCCTCACTTTCAGCAAGCAAAGTTGTATCGTCTGCATATCTCGAGTTGTTAATGATTCTTCCTCCAATCCTGATACCACGTTTTTCTTCATATAGTCCAGCTTCTCGGATTATTTGCTCAGCATATAGATTGAATAAGTGTGGAGAAAGAATACAACCCTGACGCACTCCCTTCTTGATTTTAAACCATGTAGTGTCCCCTTGTTCTGTTCGAATGACAGCCTCCTGGTCAAGGTACAGATTCCTCATGAGTACAATCAAGTGCTCAGGGATTCCCATTCTTCTCAATGTTGTCCATAATTTGTCATGATCCACACAATCAAATGCCTTTGCATAGTCAATAAAACACAAGTAAACATCTTTCTGGTATTCTTTGCCTTGAGCCAAGATCCATCTGACAACAGCTATGATATCCCTTGTTCCACGTCCTCTTCTGAATCTGGCTTGAATCTCTGGAAGTTCTCTATCAATATACTGCTGCAAACGTTTCTGAATTATCTTCAGTAATATCTTACTTGCATGTGATATTAATGATATTGTTCTATAATTTCTACATTCTGTGGGATCACCTTTCTTTGGAATGGGCACAAATATGGATCTCTTCCAGTCAGTTGGCCAGGTAGCTGTCCTCCAAATCTCTTGGCATAACTGAGTGAGCGCCTCCAATGGGGCATCTGTTTGTTGAAATATCTCAATCAGTATGCCATCAATTCCCGGAGCCTTGTTCTTCGCCAGTTCTTTCATTGCAGCTTTGATTTCTTCCTTCATTACCATTGGTTCTAGATCATATGACACTTCTTGAAATGGCTTGCTGATAGAGAGGACTCTATCAGCTTTGCCTTCTTCCTTCGTTACCATTGGTTCTAGATCATATGCCACTTCTTGAAATGACTTGCTGATAGAGAGGACGATTTGAAGCACTTGCCAATGAAAATCAAAGACTACAATCTTCAGTATGAATTATACCTCAACATAAAGGAAAACAAAAAATCCTCACAACTAGACCAAAAAGCAACATGACAATAAATGGAGAAAAGATTAAAGTGTCAGGGATTTCACTTTACTTGGATCCACAATCAACACCCATCGAAGTATAGCAATCAAAAAATCAGATGTTGTATTGCACTTGCCAAATCTGCTGCAAAAGACCTCTAAAGTGTTAATAAATATAGTTGTCACTTTGAAGAGCAAGGTGCACCTAACCTAAGCCATGGTATTTTCATTCACCTCATATGCATGTGAAAGCTGGACAGTGAACCAGGAAAACAGAAGCATTCATGCCTTTAATTGTAGTATTAGCTAAGAATACTGAAAATAACGCAGACTGCCAGAAGAATGAACAAATCTGTCCTGGAAGAAGTGTAGCCAGAATGTTCCTTGGAAGCAAGAATGGCCAGACTTCTTCTCACCAACTTTGGTCATGTTGTCAGAAGGGACGATTTCCTGGAGAAGGATATCATGCTATGGAAAGTAGATGGCTAGTGAAAAAGGGGAAGATCCTCAACGAGATGGATTGACACAGGAACTGCAATGATGGGTTCAAGAATAGAAAGAATTGTGAGGATTACACAGGACTGGGCAGTGTTTTGTTCTACAGTACATAGGGTCACTAAGAGTCAGAGCCAATTCAACAGCATCTAGCAACAACCAACATGGAAAATTCACCAGTTTAACCTTAAATCCCCCAGTCCTACTAAAAAAAAAAAAAAAAAAAACTTCTATCCAGTCAATTCCTACTCATGGAGACCCCATGTGTGTCATAAAACCAAAAACCATACTCACTGCTACTGTGGAGTTGGATTTGACTCATAGCGACCTCTCCTTGGGTTTCTGAGGTGGTATCACTATGGAAGTAGATTGCCCAACTGAACTCCATATGGTTTTCAATGACTGATTTTTCTGATGTAGATCACTGGGCCTTTCTTCTTAGGCTCCCCTGGGTGGACTTGAAAGGCTAAAGTTTTGGTTAGTAGTTGAGTGTGTTACCCATTTGCACTGCCAGGGACTCCCTGTTGTGCAATTCTATTTTTTTTTTTTTTTTCTTGACTCATAGAATACATGAGTTTAATAAAATGGTGAAGGAGCTCTGGTAGCATAGTGCCTAAGGCACTTGACTACTAACCAGAAGTCTAGTAGTTCAAACTCACCAGCCACTCCTTGGAAGGAAGGTTGGGCAATCTACTTCCATAGTGATACCGCCTCAGAAACCCAAGGAGGGGTCGCTATGAGTTGGGTCCAACTTGGCACATAACAACAACATAAAATGGCAGTTACTGTAATCCACAAAGTTTGCAATGGTGTGTTGTACAGCATTAGTAGCTGAAACATAATGCATCAACAGAATGGGATTAGAAAAAAAAATACTCAAAGAACAAAGAAGAGAAGACATGTCAGTGGAGGTCATCCAGAACATGGGACAGCATGTGGACAAGGCATTTCTCCTCTCAGGCCATGAGGTGATTTGCAAAATCTTCTCCCTGAAACCAGATATCAACCTTGGGAAATGAAGAGAAAAATTCTTGAAAAGAGAAAAAGAATTATGATATAAATTTGAACTTTCAACTGACTATAAATCTATACCCAAATACTCAATGTTTATAGGGAGTGACTGAGTTGCCTACATGTAGCAAGACTGGAAATTTCCCACTATCTTCAGAAATGGAGCTTCTAGAGCAAAATTGAGTTAGTTCTGTTATACAAAAGTAAGGTTACATTTCTGCATCCTTAGGTTGTGGCTTACATTTTAAACCTATCTCACTTGTAATTTGTTTTAATATATATATTCTCTACTGACAATAAGCTTCAGGATGGCAAAGTCATTACTGCAAAATTTACTGCTATAGTCTTACTTCCTGGCATATGTTTATCACATAGTAGCTGCTCAATAAATATTTATTGAATTAATGAATGAATTAATAAAAATGCATTGATTGACAATTTTCAAAACATCATATCATTGATCAATAAGCAATTTTAGTAAGTATAAATCTTTTGTTCACAGTCAAGAGTATCTTATTTCCTCCAAAACAACTTAATTTCAATTCTGAACTTCTTAGCCAGTGAGCTAACAGGAATACTATCATGGTCATTAGAAGGGTTTCTTCTCCCTTCTGGAGTCTCTGGATGGTACAAAAAATTGACATGCTCAGCTACTAACTGAAAGAATGGGAGCTTGAGTCCACCCAGAGTCTCCTCAGCAGAAAGGCTTGGCAAACTCCTTCTCAAAAACTCAGCCACTGAAAACCCTCTGGAGCATAGTTCTACTCTGACACACATGGGGTCACCATGAGTTGGAGTCAACTAGACAAGGTTTCTCTCCCTTCTAATGTCACACTAGTATTCAGGGGGCTTATTTTGTGCCCTGAAAGCAGTTCCAGGGCCTCTAGTTTTTAACCATCATGATGACTACTGCTTTCTTCATGATGGAAGCTCACAGCAGTTCCTTGAAATCTGTAGCTCATTACTGCCCTCATGCTTCACTGTGAGCCTGGGAATCTTAGGTGAAGCTGAACCTGTGATCTGTGTCCCTGCATACACTGAGCAGCCCTTGAGCTCTGGCTGCTGCCCGATGACCCCATCCTTGCCACCCTACTAAACCCAGATAAACTCTCTCTACTCCATAGAAAATTTTCCCGCTCTGCCACCCCACCTCACCCCCCACCTCTTATTCTCTCAAACTCAATTCTGCTCAATGGGTTTAGGATTATCAGAACAAAAGCCAAAGAAACTATTTCTGCTCCTCTGCTTCCACCATATACTTTGTCTTAAGGCAATAGCACAAAAGCTGGTATTTGCTTAAAATGAAGGGAAGAAAGAGAGAAGATTAAAACCAAAACTATAAATCAGTACCTAAAAAGAGTATCCAGTCTCAGAATCAATAAAGAGTATATGAGTTGCTGCCATGATCATAAAACTAAATAAACTACTAGTCTCTTGGCAAGGATCCTAAAGGATCTGGTCTGTGGCATTTGATATGGAAGATGAAATGTTAATGGATAGAAAGCATTCAGGCTTGAGGGCATTACAATCAAATGGGCCTAAGCCACTTTCCCAAGATGCCTCAGTACTAATTACCATAATGCTTCTCAATTCAGGACAAAATGCCCAGCACTTTTGTAATGAAGACAAAAGTGTCCTGACGACTTCATAAATCCTCCCACAGCAAGTACATTACATCTCTAGTCAAATTTCTAGAGATGAAGGAGTATACTCTGCAAAACTACTGTACTATCTTCACACAGGAAAGAAAATCCATCCTGTGTAATCTGCTCCAGTATGTCAAGGCATATGCCAACAGCTATTCATGTCACAGGGGCCAGGATGGTTTACCTCAAGTCTTTATTTTTAGTGCTGTTGTAGCAAGTAGGCTTATGATTTTCCAGGTGTCATTGAACAGAGACTCCATCACCTGCCAAGTAGGGAACAGGGTATATCAATTAGTAGTGTTCAGTCCAGATGCCATATACATTACTAGACAAAGAGATACTACTGAAATATTAATAAAATTATTTGATAAATACAGTCTTTATCACTCTAATTGTAAGCAAATGAAATAGAATGGCTGTTAATTCAATTATTAAAAATATTATGAATATAAACAATGTTACCAGCTCCCATAAATATTTACTGTAGATTCTTCTTTATAGTCATTTAATAAAAGTAAATATAATATTTTCATGCTTGAATTTGCTTCATCTTCAGCAGTAACTAATAATATGAATATCAGAACCTGATTTTGTGTAAGACTCAACTGATAATCAGAAGAAGGAATTTTCCCCAGGCTTATTATTCTGAATTTATCTGTATGAGGCTAAACATCTGCACAGAAAGATTAAAAAAAATCAATGCTTTTCCATATAAAATTGACCACATTTTTTTTCAGTTTTATCCATTTAATTTGCTCATGAATTTACTCTTGAAGCTATTCTCTAAATAAGTAAAAAACAGATTTTAAGGAAAGAGTCCATTTCAAAAGTTTATATATGGAAGGAAATTTTCTTTGTTAGTTACCAGGGGTGGGAGGGAAGGGTAGGGAACACCTAAAAAAAAAAAAAAAAAAATTCATTGACCCACATCACTTTAGTTCTATGTATTTCACTATACATAAATTATGTTTCAATAAAGTGTATTAAAAAAAAAAGAGTCCATTTTAGTTTTAAGATGCATTAACACAAGTTCCCTTTGACATCTTCTTACTCTCTGGGTGTCAATTGTTGTTGTTGTTGTTGTTGTTATTTGCCATCGAGTCGGACCTGACTCATAGCGACCCCTCCTTGGGTTTCTGGGGCAGTATCACCATGGAAGTAGATTGCCCAACCTTCCTTCCGAGGAGTGGCTGGTGGGTTTGAACTGCCAGCCTTCAGGTTAGAAGTCAAGTGCCTTAGGCACTATGCTACCAGCACTCCTGGGTGTCAATAGCAGCTTAAAATTTATTTCAAAATGAATCAAATTAATCCTGCTAAAAATCTTTAAAGCTGATTTTCTAAATAAGTCAATAAGTAAATGAATAAATAAGGAGTTTCCAATAGACTATGTCCATTAGAAACAGAAGGCATGGGGCGCTGCTGAGGAGCTAGGTTTGAAGGGGTGGGAAAGGATTGGATGGGAATATTTTATTAAGTAAATAGAAATTACTGACCAAAACTATTACCCTCATCATACAAAAGTTCACATACTGGACCATTGCTTTATTATCTTCATAGTTGTACTGTAATCCTAGCACTGAAATGCTCAAATCATTCTTTACATGGACAATGAACAATTCCAAACTACAACCCATTGCCATAGAGTCGATTCCAATACATGCTGACATAGAACTCCCTCACAGGGTTTCCAAGGCTGTAAATCTTAATGGAAGCAGACTGCCACATTTTTCTCTCACAGAGCAGCTGGTGGGTTCAAATCACCAGCTTCTCAGTTAGCAGTTGTGGTGGTTAAGGTTGTATGTCAACTTAGCTGGGCCTGGTTGAGTGACTGGACAGCTGGTTGTAGTTATTCCCCAAGGTGAGATTGGTAATATACTCCATGGTGGAATATGCTGGAGCAGCTGAATAGCTGCTTTAGGGATGTGGGCCGCTTCCAGGGTATAAGAAGCAACTTTGAGGATGTTCTCCAGCTTATGGCATGCTTGAACCCTGCAAGCAGGTGAGTCACTGTTCCGCAGCATCCTGCCGTGTTGCCCTGCTGATCTCAGGACTTTTTCAGGACTTGAATCAATGACTTGCCATGTGGTTTGATACTATGGGGACTGTGCCATTTTATTTGTTGACCTTGGGCTTGTCAGCCTCAGCAGCCAGCAGCTGCCTGAGAGATAAAGTATCCAGCTTCATTAGGCCGGGAGCAAGAGGCAGAGCTGAAGCCCAAGGTCAAGGGTATTTCACCCAGCCCCTAGAGCCTGGTGCTTTTAACTCAGACTTCTAGCCTCCAAAACTGTAAGGAAATAAATTCCTATTTGGTAAAGCCATCCCATTTGTGGTATATTACTGTCAGAGCTGCACTAGGTAACCAAAATAGCAGTTGACTGCTTGAGCATTTGCACCACCCAGATTTCTTATTGGACAATTAGAATTTAAACTCTTATTTGGTAATTCAAGGATTTTTGTTTCAAAACAAATTTTTCTGAGAGCTAATGAGCTTTGGGAGGCAATTCTCCATGGGTATCTTGAATTTCTAAATATCTTGCAATTGGGGCATTGACTTCTCTTTGTTCTATACTATCTTTTCAAGGATGTTTATATAATAAAGAGTCTGGAAGATAGAGTTAATATCTTTCTTCAGAGTAAAAGGAATATCTGGTTCCAGCCTGAGAAGATATAGTGTCTCTGGAGCAAAGGACAAGTATGCTTACTGTACATTATGTAAGATTCACGTTCCCTAAGTTGAGGGTTCCTCTCTTGTGACATAACCCTCAGTATATAATCTGGCAGTCTTCACTATTTTGTGGGTGTTGCGGGTCAAGCAAATACTACAAAATTTTTGATACCATGGCTATAGCAATTGTTGTGAGTAAGTAATAAATTGTCTCTCATCTCTGACCCAGGATTCTCATATCTTCTACCAGCACCCATGAAACTGTGTCAGGATAATTGTTAGGCTGCAAGTAGGATCAAACCTTAGACTTTTCACAGTTCCTGAAATAAGATGTTCAAGAATAAAAATAAATTTATCCTAGATTTTCATAAAGCATTGTTAATGATACAAATGTGACTGGATATATTTTGATATATTAATTCTACTTTGTGACTCTCCCTTACTAGCACAGCAAAACTATGGTGACGTATTGTCTCAGGAAGGGTCATGAATCAACATAAAGGAAGAGATGTGACTTTTGAGTGTCAAGACCCAAGACATTATTTTCAAGGTTTTGAATTTCTGAGGTTCCAAAATCTAAGCACATAAACAAACCAAACTCACTGTTGTCAAGTCAGATCAGACTCATAGTGACACCTCCTTGGGTTTCTGAAGCAGTATCACTAGAGAAGTAGATTGCCCAATCTTCCTTCTGAGGAGTGGCTGGTGGGTTTGAACTGACAGCCTTCTGGTTAACAGTCAAATGCCTTAGGCACTATACCACCAGAGCTCCCAACCACATAAAGACATAAAATTTACACTTTAAACAAAAGATTAGAAATAATAATGGGAATACATAAAATACCACACCTCTTCTACACTAGATGAAGACTCCCTTCAAAACATTAGGTTAGGAAGAAACTGGGAAAAGTCTGTGAAAGCAAGAAGTCTATATGCTGGGTTGGTTCCTTAAGAAAGTGGTGTTAGAGACTGAGGGGCTGAAAGGTAGAGAAACCCAAAACACGTTTGTGAAATCAGAGATGAGAGGTGATCTGTTGCAATGTAGTGAGCTGCATAGTATGTCTTTTCTAGCCATAGTCCTTGTGACTCCCAACAGATTACTGGGTGGGACTATGCAAATATGTGTTAACTTGACTGGGCAGCTGGTAGTAGTTATTTCCTATAATGAGACTGGCAATTAACTCCATGGTGGAATTTGCAAGGAGCAACTGAGTAGCTGTTTTTAAACTCCTGATTGTTAAAGTCACCCACCTGGGGTATTTTTATTAGAGCAACATGAAGTAATCTTCTGGAAAAGTTCTCTCTCCCTCAGCTTTGTAGATTGGGGATTGGTTAGTTTTGTCACTCTGCCAGGCTTAAAATGAGCCCTCCTAGAGGCAGAGGGGAATCTCACTGCCAGCTGAGAGATGCATAGCTGAGAGAGATGCCTGGCTGAGAGAGACTCCCGGGTGAGAGATGGTGGCAGTGGAAACAAGAGGCATGGGACAGAGTGGCAGGCTTACCTGGCCTGCAGAAGCAGAGACCAGGCTGAGAGGTCAAGGGCCAGAGAGGCATGCCTAAGGAGAGGGAGAGACTGTCCTGATTGAAAAACTGCATCCTGAGTGTGTTCCTGAACTCAAATTGTAGCCTGTCACTTCCCTAATAAACCCCATAATCTGTGAGTTCTGTGTAGCCACTGCAGCAAGTTTTCGAACCCAGCAGAGAAGTGGTGGGTGCCATAGATGGACTGTTGGTGTCAAGGTTAGTAAGAGGATTGGGGGTGTTGGCATGGCTGGCCTCATAGGAACAGGCCTTGGCCTGCTGATTGTGATTCTGTCTTCCTCTTTTGAAGTCACAGGAGGTCAGAAGATGCCACCTCCCTGTCCCTTTAGCTTTTGTGTTCTGTTTCTATATGAAACATAGAGAGGAACTAGACAACAGTATCTATCTTATGCAATATGTATGAGAATAGTAGACAGAATGGCTGTGAGGCTTGTCTAGATGGGTCAATTAATTCCTCCTTCACCAATGGAGTACAGAGGAGAGGCAAAGTTTTGTTTGTTTGTTTGTTTGTTTTAATTCCAAGTTGGGTACAGAGGACTTGTAACTGAGATATAGAGAAAACAGCAGTGATGCACATGACTGATTACTGAAGGATGGGAAAAATAATACACATCTCAGCTAATGTCGTAGGAGATAGATGACAGTAAACAAGGATAAGAAGACATCCTCCCAGCATCTCATCAGCTTTAGATACAATCTGGGGAAAACATATAGGAGACCAAGTATACATAAAGTGACTAAATTGATGAAGACTTAGTCCTCACCAACAGGCTGAATGAGTGTTCAAAATACAAATTAAGTTGTTAAGAAAAATGCTTGGTTGTTATCTATTTATTTGTTCATGACCTGAAATTTATGCTTTCTAGACTGGTATTCCTAAAACAATAGAATTTTAGGGATACTGTTATCTTTTTTGAAAGAGCTCTGGTGAAGTAGTGGGTAAGGCATTTGGCTGCTAACCAGAAGGTCGGTGCTTCAAACTCATCAGCTGCTCTATGGGAGGAAGATGAAGCAATCTACTTCCCTGAAGATTTATAGCCTTGGAAACCCAGTGGGGGTTGCTATGAGTCATTATCAGCTCAATGGCCATGCATTTTGGATTTGGCTATCTTTTTTTGATGTATACTTGGCCAGAGTTCCTTAATTCCCCAGCTCTCATTATTTATGGGTTCCAAGATTATGTGAGAAGCTGGGATGCCGTGCACCTAACATTTCTACAGCAAAAAGATTAAAATAAATAAATAAATAAAATCTCTAGCTCAACTGAGAATCATATAAATAACAAAACTGTTCCTTACTTCAATCTACCTTCCTTGACTATTACTACTTGATGGTAACAGGGATTCAGACAGTTTCAACCTTGTGTGACATAAGTAAGAATATAGAGGAAACTTGATTTACAAATGTCTCAACTTCACATGTAAAATCAATACGTGTATTGTATTACTCAGAGCCTGGAGAACTTTAGAATCATGCGCATTTTCTGATTCTCTGGACATTTGTTCAGAATTGTATCTTAAGGGGTCAATATTTACCTCAATATATTTTGAAAACAGGAATGTTAAGTGACATTGGAAAATTAGGTAAATTTGCAATCTTCTATAAAGCTTTTCCTTCCAGAAATATTTAATCAGCTTTTATAACAATCAAACAATAACTCCAATGACTATATCCTTTCAAAAATTCTACCAAACCAATATGTGCTAAAAAGGTAGCTTATTTAGCTATGTCCATAAAGGAGCTCAAGGTGACCAGAGCAAAAGAGAGAAAAGTTATGCAATTTAACTAAGGCACTTGATAGAAAGCAGTCATCTCTTTTTTTGATTGGACAAAGAATAATCTCTGGTAAAGGTTATTCATGAGAGATTAAAAAAAAAAAAAAATACAGAGGGCATAAAATTTCATTTCCCCAACATAAATCTTCTATGAACAGGTCTTGCACATAAACCTCTTACTCCAATATCTATGATATTGCTGCCACATACTGACTTAACTCTCATTGAAATGCTACATACACTCACTACCTTCCAACTTTGGCCTTTTTTTTTTAAATATACGTATATAAATCTTAATAATCTCTTAAAATGCTAACCTAAATCGCATGCACTCATTTCATAAGACTTCCAGACCTAATGGATTTTGCTCCACTATTAAGCTAATAGTTCTCATTGCCATAACCAATAACATCCTTTTTTTTTTTTTCCATCCTCCAGCCTTTCATTTGTGTCAGACCTATCCAATGGACCTTGGTGTTCTTTGAGCGTTAGGAACATGAATAATACAATTTTCTTATTCCCAAAAGTGCATGGTCCCTTGTTGGTACTCAATAAATCATTTGTGAATTGAATCAACTCTGACAGCTTGCAGAATACGAGAGTTAAATTCCTTGTCTCTGCCAAAAAAGTGTCTTGCTGTCTTCCACCAAGAAGAATTGACCAGAAAAATGGTCTTGGCTTAAGCTGTTGACTGTGGGAGTCAACTTCATATAGGGGCTAACTTGAAGAGATATCTATAGATATTAATTACAACTTTTTATTTGGGACTTTTAAGCTCTGACATGCAATGTTTTTTTTAACTGTGAAAGGGAAAAAGAAAATTAAATTTAGCTGTTCCTAAAGTCCTCTATTTCAGAGATCATGTTGCAAATAAAATAGCAACTTGATGAGTAAAGGGGAAATGAACCAGAAAAAAATAGATAATATTTCTCTCAAATCAGACATGGTTTTAAAAGTTGGAAAAAAGAATGCTTGGAAAAAAAAAAAAAAACCATGATTCTGACTAAAACAGTTTCCAGAAACTTATACAAGATATCTTCATTGCTCAAAATCTTTTATATTCATCCATCCCTTACTCTCTCTCTCTCTCTATATATATATACTCTATAATATTTTTCTTCTTTATTAGCCTTCAAGATATGTTTCTCCTTGAGAAACGGCACATCCCTCCCTTCTAATTAATCTTTCCTACTTTCTTTCCCACTGTATATTTCATGTTCTTAGCATCACAACATCTTGTTAACCAGTTTTGCAGAGGAAAAAAATAAATGTTTTTAAAAGCCAAAGATTCATTTTTCTTGCTCTATAATTTGATTTAAACTGAAGTTCTACAGGGAAACCTCTGCAAGAACAAGTTTGAGTCAACAACACACCTACCCTTATTCTAACTCTAACTTTTGGCTTTGTATATATGTCTATAAAAAACTCTAAAGCCAAAAATGAAGAAATTGAAGATTTTTACCAACTTCCTTTTACCTCCCAAACATTCAATCAAGATATATTTGATAATTACTGGTGATTGGTATGTGAAAGTTGGAAACAACTTTATATATATATATATATATATACACATATATATATATACACACACACACACACACACACACACACACACATATGTTGTTGTTATGTGCCGTCGAGTCGGACTCGACTCATAGCGACCCCTCCTTGAGTTTCCAAGGCAGTATCACTACAGAAGTAGATTGTCCATCTTCCTTCTGAGGAGTGGCTGGTGGGTTTGAACCACCAGCCTTCTGGTTAGCAGTCAAGTGCCTTAGGCACTATGCTACCAGAGCTCCCAT
>NW_006921800.1:3245910-3251050 GCF_000298275.1 Orycteropus afer afer | reverse complement strand
TTGAACCACCAGCCTTCTGGTTAGCAGTCAAGTGCCTTAGGCACTATGCTACCAGAGCTCCCATATATACATATACATATACATATATATATATACACACACATATACATATATATATATATATGTATATATATAAAGCCAAAAGCTAGAGTCAGAATAGATAGATGGATAGATAGATAGATCACTAGTTGTCTGTCATTTTGCTGTCCTGTGGTGGTTTGCCTTATACTGTGATGCTGGTGGCTTTACCACCAGTATTTCAAATATCAAGAGTGTCATTCATGGTGGAAAGGTTTCAATGGAGCTTCCAAATTAAGACAGATTAGGAAAAAATACATGACCAGGTCCCCTTCTGAAAAAAAAAAAGAAATGACCATTGAAAGCCTTATTAATAGTAGGATGAGACAAAATATGTGTGAACTGCTGTATAGAAAGTGAATTTGCTCTGTAAATTTTCATCCAAATCACAATTTAAAAAAAAAAAAAAGACAAAAAATTGCATCAGAACACAAATGAGATGAGTAAAAGATGTTGAAATGCAAGTAAATAGAAGAATAGGATAGGTTAGGAAGGTAAACAAAGAAACCACAGAACCCACTTGATGTAAGTCTAAGAATGAGAACCAGAGGAATCATCTCACATTAAAAATGAAACAAATAAAAAGCATAGCAATAAATTACAAAATATAAAATTTATTTGTTACTTCCAATCTTATGTAAGTGTCCTGTAACACCCACAGATAGCTAATAAAGTTTTGGAGTTTAGATAACTAGTAATACTTTCCATTTCTTTTATATTTACTTTTTATTCAAGATTCTGTCACTACTAAAGTCAATTTGGTTTGTTTAAATTTTCCCAGAAAATATAGCCCTTTCATTTAGATTTTTTTGTTAGCATAAAACAGAACATTAAATTGGCTCTTAAATATTTGAAAATCTCCATACCTATGATTACATATCCCTATTTATTTCTATATTCAGAAAATAGGATTCTGAATTTCCAAGTCAGACTTTCTGATGTTTACCTATTTTATTGTATTACCAGCTTCTAATTTGATTGATCTATTTTACTCTTTGTACATATGGGAAGCTGTGAGACATGGATTTATAAGTTTCTTGCTTAATCTGCAATAATTTTATCTTCCCATTTTTGTTTATTAATTTTTTTGCTAATTTGTACTTTGTTTCCAGAATATGTAGCTTACAGTATTTATCTTTGAAAAATTTTGATTTTTATAATTGATATTGCTCACCTTCCTTAAACTTTTGAAAAAAAGATTTTTCAAATTTTTAATATTTTAAGATGAAAGGGCATTTTCTATTTGTATTTCAGTATAAAGTACTTTATATTCACTAAATGAATTCACTTTTCTATTTAAATTTTCCATCTGTATCTTTGCGTTCTATTTTCTTTGCCAAATTGTAGGGGACATATGAACTAAGTTTGGAGATTTGTCAATATTTCCTTGTATTTCAAATAATGCCCTTCCTTTAAATATTTTGGTACTATGATTTATAGTACATACACAATCAACATGTTATGTTGTCGGTGTTGTTATGTGCTGTCAAGTCGGCCCTGACTCATAGCGACCCCTCCTTGGGTTTCCGAGGCGGTATCACTACGAAAGTAGGATTGCCCAACCTTCCGAGGAGTGGCTGGTGGGTTTGAACCGCCAGCCGTCTGGTTAGCAGGCAAGTGTCTTAGCCACTATGCTACCAGAGCTCCCAACACTATTATTATATCATATTATATTATTATAGTGTATTTTGAGTGCCTTCCAACCTAAGGCATTCATATTTTGACACTATGACAGACAATGTTTCCCTAGTATTAATAAGGCTTTTTTTTTTCATGCATGGGACATTTTTATAGATGAAAGTTGTAGTTTTTTAAAAAAGTTAAAACACTATTATATTCATCACTATTATAACTTTTTTAAAAAATTACAACTTTCATCTATAAAAATGTCTCCCATGCATGAAAAAAAAAAAGCCTTATTAATACTAGGGAAACATTGTCTGTCATAGTGCCAAAATATGAATGCCTTAGGTTGGAAGGCACTCAAAATACACTGTGGAAAAGCTGCCTCCTCAAAGTACAGTTGATCTTAATGATGTGGATGGGGTAAAACTTTTGGGACCTTCATTTGCTAATGTGGTATGACTCAAAATGAGAAGAAACAGCTGGAACGATCATTAATAATTGGAACGAGGTCTGCACAGAGTACAAATCTAGGAAAATTGGAAGTTGTCAAAAATTAAATTGAACACATAAAGATTGATATCTTAGGTATTAGTAAGCTGAGATGGACTGACATTGGTCATTTTGAATCTGACAATCATATTGTCTACTATGCCAGGAATGACATATTAAAAAGGAATACCATCATATTCCTCATCAAAAACAACATTTCAAGATATTCCTAAAGTACAATACCTACAAGGAAGCCCAGTTAAAACTCCTATCATTCAAATGTGCCCACCAAAATCTAAAGCTGAAGATGAAGAAATTGAAGATTTTTCCAACTTCCTTTTACCAACCAAACATGTCATAAAGATGTATTTGATAATTACTGGTGATTGGAATGTGAAAGTTGGAAACAAAGAAGAAGCTTTGGTAGTTGGAAAACATGGCCTTGACAATAAAAATGATGCAAGAGATCTCATGATAGAATTTTGCATAACCAATTACTTACTCATTGCAAATATCTTTTTTCAACAACATAAATGGTGACTATACACATGGACCTCACCAGATGAAATTCACAGGAATCAGATCAACTACATCTGTGGAAAGAGAGGATGAAGAAGTTCAATATCATCAGTCAGAACAAAGCCTATGGCTCACTGTGCAAGACACCATCAATTCCTCATATGCAAGTTGTTCTGGATACCTAGTGCCACTCTGACAGGAATATATCACAAATGGGATGGCCTTAACAAACAGGAGTTTATTCTCTTACAGTTCTGGAGGCTAGAAGTCCAAGTTCAAAGTGCCAGGCTCCAAGGGCTTCAGCTTTGCCTCTTACTCCTGGCCCACTGAAGCTAGAGGCATCTCTTCACTCTGGCAGCTACTGGCTGCTGAAGCTGACAAGCTCAAGGTCGACAAATAAAATGACAGAGTCCTGATGTCACCAAACCACACAGGAGGCCATTAATTCAAGTCAATTGTAAGTCTCAAGGTTAGCAGAACATGGCAGGCTGCTGAACAATGACACAGTTACATGCAGGGTCCAAGCATGCCATAAGCTAGAGACCATTCCCAAGGTTGTTTCTTTCATTTGGGAAGCAGACCACATACCCAAAGGCTCACAGTAGATTCCACCATGGACTTGATTACCAGTCACATCATGGGGAATACTACATCCAGCTGCCCAGCCATTCAACCAGGCCCAGCCAAGTTGACACACAAACTGAACTACCACACAAGTTTAAATTGAAGCTGAAGAAAATAAAAACAAGTCCATGAAAGCCAAAATCTGCTTTTGTGTGTATTCCACCTAAATTTAGAGACTACCTGAAGAATAGATTTGAAACACTGAACACCAATGATCAGAGACAAAACAAGTTTTGGGATGACATCAAGGATATCATATATGAAGAAAATAGGTCATTTAAATGACAGGAAAGAAAGAAAAGACAAAAATAGATGTCAGAAGACATTCTAAAACTCTTGAATGGAGAGTAGCTACCATGAGGGAAGAAATAAGGAAGTAAAAGAGCTGAACAGAAAATGTCAAAGGATGATCCAAGAAGACAAAGTAAATTATTATAATGAAATATGCAAAGACCTGGAGTTAGAAAAATCAAAGGAGAAGAATAAATTCAGGATTTCTCAAGCTGAAAGAATTGAAGACAAAACTCAGTCTTGAGTCACAGTATTGAAGTATTCTTTGGCCAAAAAAACCAGAAACTGGGACAGAGGAGCAGTCAGCCGCAGGGATCCAGGTGAGGAGAGGGAACTCAGGCACGCCCAAAGCAGCAGGGAGGGAGAGTGAGAGAAAAGGAATTAAAAGGCCCAGGACTCCAGACAGAGGAGAAGTCAGACGCAGGGACCCAGGTAAGTATGGTACGAGAGGTTTCCAACAGTGAGACAAACGTGTCTGTTGGTTTCTCCTACCGTGATGACATGTTGATGTGAGTTTTGAGGCTGAGCCACTGGTGTTTCAAACCCAGCGGGATGCACATGGTGCACAAGTATCAGCCCAGCTTACAGACTGAGACAGACTAGGAAGAAGGAAGAGGCCATCCACTTCTCAAAGATATGGCCAGGGAAATCCTTATGAATAGCAAAGAAACACTGTTTGATACATTACTGAGCAACTTTATGAGTAGTCCAGTTAGGTTAGAAGGCTCTCAAAATAAGACTGGGAAAGAGCTGCATTATCTGAGTAAACCCAGCCTTACTCGAATGGATAAGGTAAAGCTTTAGAGACCTTCATTTGCTGATGTAGCACCACTCAAATTGAAGAGAAACAGCTGCAGACATGCATTAATCATCAGAACAATGAAATGTACAAAGTATGAATCTAGGAAAATTAGAAGTTTTCAAAAATGAAAATGAACACATAAAGATTGATATCCTCTGCATTAGTGAGCTGAAATGGACTGGTTTTGGCCATTTTGAATCATACAACCATGTGATTTACTATGCCGGGAATGACAGTTTGAAGAGGAATGGCTTGGCCTTCATCATCACAAAGAATGTTTCAAGATTTGTCTTGAAGTACAATGCTGTCAGTGATATGATAATACCCATACACCTACAAGGAAGACCCACTAATACGACTATTATTCAAATTTATGCACCAACCACCAAAGCCAAAGATGAGGAAATTGAAGATTTTTATCAACTTCGGCAGTCTGAAATTGACCGAACATGCAATCAGGGTGTGTTAATTATCACTGGTGACTGGAATGCAAAAGTTGAAAACAAAGAAGAATCACTGGTAGTGGGAAAATTTGGCCTTGGTGACAGAAATAATGCTGGAAAAAGCATAGTAGCATTTTGCAAGATCAACGACTTGTTCATTGCAAACACTTTTTTCAACAACACAAATGGTGGCTCTACATGTGGACTTCACCAGATGGAACACACAGGAATCAAATTGACTACATCTGTGGCAAGAGGCATTGGAAAA
>NW_006921800.1:3236617-3240138 GCF_000298275.1 Orycteropus afer afer | reverse complement strand
CCTGGAGAAGGATGTCATGCTTGGTAGGGTGGAGGGGCAACAAAAGAGGAGAAGGCCTTCAAAGGGATGAATTGACATGGTGGCTGCGATGATGGGCTCAAGTATAGCAGGGATTGTGGGGCTGGCGCGGGATCGGGCAGTGTTTCATTCTGCTGTGTGTTAGGTTGCTATGAGTCAGAAATGACTCAACAGCACCTAATTACAATAACAACAGGGGCAAAATATTGAATGATACAGGAAGAATGTAAAGAAGATAAAAGGAATACACAGTCACTGTACCAGAAATAATTGGTCAGGGTTCAACCATTTGACTTACTCATTGTAAATACCTTTTTTCAATAACAAACAGTGGCTATACACGTGGACTTCACCAGATGGAATACACAGGAATCAGATTGACTATATCTGTGGCAAGAGATGAAGGAAAAGCTCAATATCTTTAGCCAAAACAAGGCCAGGAGCTGATTGTGGAACAGACCATTAACTGCTCATATACAAGTTCAACCTGAAGTTGAAGACAATTAAAACAAGTCCACAAGAGCCAAAATATGATCTTGAATATATCCCTCCTGAATTTATAGACCATCTGTGTTAGGCTGGGTTCTCTAGAGAAGCAAAACCAGTAAAGCTGATACACACATATAGAGAAAGAGAAATTTACATTAGGAAAATTGCTCACACACTTATAGAAGTTGGCAAGTTCCAAGTTCTTGGATCAAATGTCAAGCTAGAGGCTTTTCCTGACTCATGCAGCTGCAGGGGCTGACGAGCTCAAGGTTGACAGGCAGTACTGGATGTTGACTTCAATGACTGATGAATCCAAGATCTCCAGGCTGAATGGTAGAATGTTTGCTCACAGTTGTAGGCAGCACGACATGATCCAGATCCACAGAAGAGTGTCTCTTTTTCCAGGATGTCCATATATATTGGAAGCAGGTCACACCCCAAAGGAAACTCCATTTCAATGGATTGCCTGCTCAAACTATATACATCTGATCCCATCCTGGGAATAACGCATGTCCTTATTGCCTAAACCACACAGAATTGTGGCCCAGCCAAGTTGACACACAGCTCCAACTATCACAGTCCACCCCGTGTCAACTTGGCAGTTGTACACATCTTCTTAACTGTATGTAATCTCTAAATAAGAACAATCATAAAGTCGTATTAGTACCTAACATGATACATTAACACTCATACAACTGAAACACATTAACCTTATTTACACTTCACAGTTCATAACAGAAGGAAACAAAAATATTTGATGCACATATGCAATGAAGAAGTATAACAATCACAGTCCTCATTTCTGCAACTGGTCATGTGCTCATAGCTGGTATTCAGAACTACCTTCTTCTACCACCCATTCTGTATTTCCCTTGCCCTCAGCAAGAATCTCAGCTAGTCATGGTTCTTTGCCTGGTAAGGTGACCCAAACCTGCATTACTGAAGGGTCTAGGCCTTTAATAGTCATATCAGAATTGGGTTGCTGTAATTTTCCATTGACTTTAATCACAGGACATGGTAGTACTAAGAGACATCCTAAAGAATCTCTTGTATTCCAGATATATTCTTCTTTACCTCCATTATGTAATGTCAATCCAATTCCCCCTTGTTAATCAGGATCTATCACACTAGATAGTACAGTAACGTCCTTCTTTGTCTGTTGATCCAGAGGCATGAGTAACACAAAATGGCCGGTGGCATTCTTAACTTCCAGTTCAATGCAATAAATATTGTGTTTCCAGGTGGGAATGTTCCTTCCTTTGGGACTAAAATCTCCAGATCCACAGAGCATAGGGTACCAGGGACAGAAAGCAAACATTTTTTGAGTGGGTCACTAGGGGTAACAGTGAGTGGTACCACTCCCGTTCCCACCCCTTGGTTCCTGGACTTGTGAATCCTGGCTATTGGAGAAACAGCACCGTATATTAGACACTGGTTTAGAGAATATACAGCCTCTTGGAGAACATTGCCCCAACCCTTCAAGATATTGCCACCTAGCTGGCACCGTAACTGTGTTTTCAGTAGGCCATTCCATTGTTCTGTCAAGCCAGCTGCTTCAGGATGATGGGAAACATGGTAAAACCAGTGAGTTCCATGACCACAGGCCCATTGCCACACTTCATTTGCTGTGAAGTGAGTCCCTTGATCTGAAGCAATGCTGTGTGGGATATCACGATGGTGGATAAGGCATTCTGCAAGTCCACGGATGGTAGTTTTGGCAGAAGCATCACGTTCAGGGTAGGCAAATCCATATCCAGAATGAGTATCTATTCCAGTAAAAACAAAATGCTGTCCTTTCCATGATGGAAGTGGTCCAATGTAATCAGGTTGCTGGCTAATCACCCCAAGGAATGGTTCCACACTGTGGACTCAGTGTTGGTCTCTGCTACTGATAGATTGGGCACTCAGCAGTGACAGTAGCCAACTCAGCCTTGGTAAGCAGGAGTCCATGTTGCTGAGCCCATGCATAACCTCCATCCCTGCCACTATGGCCACTTTGTTCATAAGCCCATTGAGCAATGACAGGAGTAGCTGGAGAAAAAGGATGACTGGTTTCCACTGAACATGTCATCCTATCCACTTGATTGTTAAAGTCCTTCTCCACTGAGGTCACCTTTTAGTGGACATTCACATGGGACACAAATATCTCTACTCCTTTGGCCCACTCAGAGATCTATACACATAACTCTTCCCTATACATCCTTATCACCAATTTTCCAATCATGATCCTTTCAAGTCCCAGACCACCTGGCCAAGCCATTAGCCACAGCCCATGAATCAGTATACAATCTCACATCTGGGCATTTCTTGTTCCATGCAAAATGAACAGCCATATGCATAGCTCAAAGTTTTGCCCATTGGGAGGATTTCCCTTCACCACTGTCCTTCAAGGAAGTCCCAGAAAGGGGCTGCAGTGTCGCTGCTATCCACTTTCAAGTGGTGCCTGCATCTCGCACAGAACCATCATCTGTAAACCAGGCGCAAGTTTTCTCTTTCTCAGTCAACTGATCATAAGGAACTCCACATGAGACCATAGGAGCAGACTGGAAGAGGGAAGGTAATGTGGCTGGAGTGGAGATCATAGGCATTTGGGCCACTTCTTCATGCACTTACTTGTGCCCTCAGGTCCTGCTCAAGCCTGATCTCTGATATACCACTTCCATTTAATGATGGAGTGCTTTTGTGCATTCCCAAATTTATGACTCTGTGGGTCAGATAACACTCATGATGGGCACCTCAGGTCTCATGGTGACTTGGTGGGCCATGGTTAGGCATTCAGTCTCTACTAAAGCCCAGAAAGAAGCCAAAACCCGTTTCTCAGATGGAGTGGTTATCTACAGAGGATGGTAGGACTTTGCTCCAAAATCCCAAGGGTCTGCTTTGCGATTCACTAAGACACTTGCCTGCTAACCAGAAGGCTGGCAGTTCAAACCTACCAGCCACTCCTCAGAAGGAAGGTTGGGCAATCCTACTTCCGTAGTGATACTGCCTCGGAAACCCAAGGAGGGGTCGCT
>NW_006921800.1:3227726-3236517 GCF_000298275.1 Orycteropus afer afer | reverse complement strand
TCGGAAACCCAAGGAGGGGTCGCTATGAGTCGGGGCCGACTCGACGGCACATAACAACAACAACAGCAACAACAAAAGACTCCAAAAAGCATCTCTATCTGCTACAGACACTTCAAGCACCATTGGATCGGCCAGGTCATATGATCCAAGGGGCAGAGCAGCCTGCACAGCAGCCTGAACCTGTTGCAGAGTCTTCTGTTGCTCTGGGCCCCACTCAAAACTAGAAGCTTTCCTAGTTACTTGATAATAGGCTGCAGAAACAACATCCAAATGAGGGATATCTTGACTCCAAAATCCAAAGAGGCCCACCAGATGTTGTGCCTCCTTTTTAGTTGCAGGGGAAGTCAGATACAGTAACGTATCCTTCACTTTAGTAGGAATATCTGAACATGCCCCACGCCATTGGACCCTTAGAAATTTCACTGAGGTAGAAGGTACCTGAATTTGTGTTGGGTTAATTTCCCAACATCTAGCATGCATATGTCTCACCAATAAGTCTAGAGTCATTGATACTTCTTCCTTACTAGGTTCAATCCACATAATGTCATCAAATAATGGACCTGTGTGATGTCTTGTGGAAGGGAAAGGCGATCAAGATTCCTATGGACTAAATTATGACATAATGCTGGGTAGTTGATATACCTTTGAGGAAGTACTGTGAAAGTATATTGTTGGCCTTGCCAGCTGAAAGCAAGCTGCTTCTGATGGTCCTTTGAAATTGGGATTGAGAAAAAGGCATTGGCCAAATCAATAGCTGCATACCAAGTACCAGGAGATATATTAATTTGCTCAAGCAATGAAACCTCATCAGGAACAGCAGCTGCAATTGGAGTCACCACCTGATTAAGTTTATGATAATCTACTGTCATTCTCCAAGATCCATCTGTTTTTTGCACAGGCCAAATAGGCTAATTAAATGGGGATGTGATGGTAATAACCACCCCTGCATTCTTCAAGTCCTTGTTGGTGGCAGTAATCTCTGCAACCCCTCCAGGGATGAAGTATTGATTTTGGTTTACTATCTTTGTAGGCTTCCACTTGGCCTTTTCTACCATAACAGCCCTTACTCCCCACATCAGGGACCCAAGTTGGGAATTCTGCCAATTGTTCAGTATATCTATTCCAATTACGCATTCTGGAACTGGGAAAATCACCACAGGATGAGTTCAGGGACCCAATGGACCCACTGGAAGATGAACCTTAGCTAAGACTCCATCAATAACTTGACCTCCATACACCCCAACTCTGACTGGTGAGCCACAATGATGTTTTGAGTCTCCTGAAATTAGTGTCAGTTCACAGCCAGGGTCCAGTAATCCCCCCAAAATCGGATTATTTCCTTTTCCCCAGTGAACAGTCACTCTCATAAAATGCCTCAGATCACTTTAAGTAAGGCTGGGAGAAAGACTGCCATTATTTTGGCAATGTAATGGGGTCATTCCTCAAAGGGATCTGGCCTCCCCTTCATTTAAGGGGTTGTGGGTCTGTAAACTGACCAAGTCTGGATCAAGTAAATATGTAATAGGTTTGCCATATATTTCACTACTAGGAACACCATCCCTAAGTAGACAATGCCATAATTACACATGAGTCAGAGTATTCTGATTACTTTTCTGGCTCTGCTGTCCATTATGGTAACCACACCTATCTTACCTTTGTTGATTAACTTCTGCCACTTGGCCCCTACTACCCCAGGGTCCAATCAGCCCCATTATAATTAAGTGTCTTAGTTAAATTAGGGCAGTTCCCACTGTCAATCTGGCTTACATAAAATAACTATCACAGCAGTCTTCAAGGATCCTGGAGCTCCCTTCACAAATTTATTCCTCACTGTACTGGTGAAAGGAGTGTCTTCTGGACTCTTCATTTCTGGTTCTAGGGGTCTAATCTGATAAATCATTCTAACAGGCCAATATTACTAAGCCTCTGGATAACTTCTTCTGCGTTATACCAAGGCAGGTCTTGTACTTCAACTTGACTTAAGGTAGGCCACCTTAAGTAAGCTCCAGTAAGCCAATCAAATAAACTATTAGATTATTTCTGAACCTCCCAAGCTGAAACTTTGAATGATAATCCATACTTAGTAGGCCTAAATCAATAAATTCAGACTGATCCAATGTTACATTCCTTGCATCATTATCCCACACCCTCAGTAGCCATTCCCATACATATTCTCCAGATTTCTGTCTGTATATGTCAGCAAAACCAAGTATGTCTTTTTGGGTGTAGCATACCACCTCCCAAGTCACACTTTGCATTTCACCTTTTGAGCCTCCCTTGGACTTAACTTTAGTTATAGGTCTAGCAGCAACAATGGGTAATTTGGGAAGTTCCTGAGAACATTCAGCAATGTCTTCCATGGCCTCTGCCTCAGGCAATGACCCAACAGGAACAATTCAGTTAATCCCATCAAACTGAGGTGGAGGGGATAAAGATTTTACAGTAATCATTTCAGATGGGAGGGGTTCAACTGAATTTACAGGCTCTATATCCTGATCTTCCTGACTATCTGATAATATATCCCCATTCCAGGTTTCAGGATCCCATTTTTTTCCCAATCAAAGCACTCACTTTAACTTCAGACATCATTCTGTGTTGGAAATTTAATTGGCATTGTAATTAAGTCACCCTTACAATAAGATTCTGGGCTTGGTTTTTGGCAATATCAACTCTGTTACTAGAAGAAATAAGGCTTTCTTTCAGAATGCAACTGGAAATATTGAGATCTTTTATGCAATGTTTAAGCTGTGACTCAGCAGCCCTGAACCCATTTTGCTCTTTACCCACTTTGTCTAATATAAGTAGGACCAACCAACCAGCTTCCTTATACTCCTCATGCTGACAAAATGGCAGAAAAGTATCAAAAATGCAGTCACCCAGAGCCTCACTTCTCCAAAGTACTTGATCTATCAGTGGTGCTATTTTGCATATTAATGTTGTCACCTCACCCCATGGATTAGGAGGGCCCTCTTCCCTAACAGAGGCATGGTCACCAGTGCCTTTATGATTAATCAAATTATACAACCAAAACAGAATCAGTGAGAACAAATTTAGGAAGTCCATCCTTATGATTTTGTCTCCCTAGATTCACTCCCAGTACCAAATGTGTTAGGCTGTATTCTCTAGAAAAGCAAAACCAGTAAAGCTTATATATACATATAGAAAAAGAGAAATTTATCTTAGGAAAATGGCTCACACACTTATAGAAGTTGGCAAGTCCCAAGTTCTTGGATCAAATGTCAACCTGGAGTCTTTTCCTAATTCACACCTGCAGGGGCTGACGAGCTCAAGGTTGGCAGGCAGTACCTGCTGTTGACTCCAACAAATGACGAATCCAAGACTTCCAGACCATATGGTGGATTGTTCACTCATGGACAGTTGTAGGCAGCACAACAGGATCCCAATCCACAGAAGAGTGTCTCTTTTCCCAGGATGTCCATAAACAAATTGGAAGCAGGCAACACCCCTAGGGAAAGTCTCTTGCAATGGATTGGCTGCTCAAAACATATACATCTAATCCCATCATGGGAATAACCCACATCACAATTGGTTAAACCACACAGAATTGTGGTCTACCCAAGTTGGAACACAGCTCCAACTATCACACCATCTAAGGAATAGATTTGATGCATTGAACATCAAGCACCAAAAACCAGAAGAATTATGGGATGACATCAAGAACATCATCCATGAAGAAAGCAAGAGGTCATTTAAAAGATGAAAAAAAAAAAAAAAAAGAACCAAAATTGATAACAGAAGAGACTCTGAAACTTGCCCTTGAGCAGAAAGTGGCCAAAGAAAGTGGGAGCAATGACAAGATAAAAGAGCTGAACAGAAGATTTTGAAGAGCAGCTTGAGAAAACAAAGCCAATTACTATAATGAAATGTGAAAAGACTAAAGGGAAGAACATGCTTGGCATTTCTCAAGCTGAAAGAACTGAGGGAAAAATTTAAGCCTCGAGTTGCAATATTGAAAGATTCTGTGGGAAAAATATTGAATGATGCAAGAAGCATCAAAGAAGATGGAAGGAATACACAGAGTCACTGTACCAAAAAGCACTGGTCAATGTTCATTCATTTCAGCAGGTGGCTTATGATCAAGAACCAATGATACTGAAGGAAGAACTCGAAGCTGCACTGAAGAAATTGGTGAAGAACAAGGCTCCAGGAATTGACGGAATACCTATTGAGATGTTTCAACAAACGGATGCCGTATTGAAGGCACTCACTTGGTTTTGCCAAGAGATTTGGAAGACAGCTACCTGGCCAACTGACTGGAAGAGATCCATATTTGTACCCATTCCAAAGAAAGGTTATCCCACAGAATGTGGAAATTATTGAACAATATCATTAATATTGCACCCAAATAAAATCTTACTAAAGATAATTCAGAAACAGTTGCAGCAGTATATTGACAGAGAACTTCCAGAGATGCAAGCGGGATTCAGAAGAGGATGTGGAACAAAGCATATCATTGTGGATGTCAGATGGATCTTGGCTTAAAGCAGAGAATACCAGAAAGATGTTTATTTGTGTTTCATTGACTATGCAGAAGCATTTGATTGTGTAGATCATAACAAATTGTGGATAACATTGAGAAGAATGGGAGTTCCAGAACACTTGATTGTACTCATGAGGAACCTATACATAGACCAGGAGGCTGTTGTTTGAACAGAACAAGGGGACACTACATGCTTTAATATCAAGAAGGGAGTGCATCAGGTTGTATCCTTTCCCCATGCTTATTCAATCTATATGCTGAGCAAATAATCTGAGAAGCTGTACTATATGAAGAAGAACCTGGCATCAAGATTGGAGGGAGAATCATTAACAACTGGTGATACGCTGACGACACAACTTTGTTTGCTGAAAGTGAGGATGACTTGAAGCACTTACTGATGAAGATTGAAGAATACAGTCTGCAGTATGGATTACATCTCAATATAAAGAAAACAAAAATCCTCACACTGGACCTATAAGCAGCATCACAATAAACAGAGAAAAGATTGAGGTTGGCAAATACTTCACATTACTTGGTTCTACAATTAACACCAATGGAAGCTCAGTCAGGACATCAGACGACATATAGCACTGTGCAAGTCGGCTGCAAAAGACCTTTTTCAAGTGCTGAAGAGCAAAGATGTCTCCTTGAGGACTAGAGTGCGCCTGACACAAGCCATGATATTTTCAATCACCTTGTATGCATATGAGAGCTGAACAATGAATAAGGAAAACCAAAAAAGAATTGAGGCTTTTATTATTATTATTATTATTATTATTATTATTATTTTAAGAGCTTGTTTTACATTCAATATTATGTGTGCATTTAGTTTCACTCCCCATTCACCACATCCAGCCCTAACCCAGTATCCTCCACTCACTACCCTGTAACCCTCTCCCTGTTCCCCTCATATTTATGCCCTCCTGTTTGTCCTGCATTTCCTCAGTTTGAATGTTGGTCCTCTGGTGCCCTGTGGTCTATTGCTCTAAGGGATGTATTACCATAGAGTATGCAGGTGCATCATCTTGGATTGAGTGGTCTGCCTGTACATCTTATTAACTATTGTGCTGATGAGACCCAACCCCTGGGGGGGGGGTGTTTTATTCCAGGCACAGAATGTATTACCAGGGCCATAGTATTGGGGGTCTCATCAGATTTCATTTGACCAGTAGTTCTGGTCATTATTGAGTTTTTGGATTTTGTTCCATGTTTTTCCTCCCTCTCTATCCAGGATCTCCAGATTTGATCCTTTCCTGAGTGGTTGGCATTTGTAGCCAGGCACCATCTAGTTCTTCTGATCTTGAGGGCCATTGTGTCTGAGGGCTGATTGCTTCCAAATGCCCTTGTTTGTTTGTTTGGTTGTTTGTTTGCATTCTTCTTCTCTTTGACACTAGGAGACCATTAGCTGCATCTTAGATGGCCCATCAAAAGCTTTTAAGACCCCAGTCGCTACTCACCAATGTAGGATGTGGAACAAGGCTTTTACGTATTTTGTTGTGCCAATTGAGTCTGGTCCCCCCCTGTACTATGGTCCTGAGATGGTAGATCTGTTGGATCTCTCTCCCATAGTGTCTGGTTGTCTGTGAGGGGTTATTCTGTGTCTTCTATTGTTTCTGTAAGGATTGCAGGTATTTTGTATCACTGGTGTCTGTGCAAGAGTAGCCTCAACTGAGTCTATCCTTGGTCTAGAGTGTACTTCTGTTCACTGACCCCTATCTGATCACCTCAGGTGTTTATGTGTTTGTCTGTAGCCTGGTGTTTGGTGTTAATGGTAATGCAGTATTGTGGACACATTGGTTGGTATTAGTATCTGTCATCTGTCTCTTATGTTCACAATTCGGTGTCCTCACATTTCCTAATGTTATGGGGGTCACAGAATCTTTCTGTATATCCTTCCTCCTACCTGTGTCAGTATGTGAGCCCAAACTAGCCCAAAACTAATCCTTCCCCCTCCCTCCCCTAAGCAACCTGGTTACCTGCAAAGTGAGTTCTCTTTTCCAAGCAAACCGTTCTTTGTCTTTTTACAGTAATGGGCTCATACAGTACTTGTCTTTCTGCAATTGACTTATTTCACTCAGCATAATGTCCTCCAGGTTCATTCACGTTGTGAGATAATTTGCAATCCCTCATTGTTCTTGAATGTAGCATAGTATTCCATTGTGTGCATGTACCATAATTTGGTAATCCACTCATCCGTTGATGGACATTCAGGTTGTTTCCATCTCTTTGCTATAATGAATTGTGTTGTGATGAACATAGGTGTATATATGTCTGCCCATGCTCTATCTCTCACCTCTTTAGGATATATTCCTAGTAATGGAATTGCTGGGTCAAATGGTACTTCTATTTGTAAGGAAATGCCATACTGTTTACCACAATGGTTGTACCATTTTACAACTTCACCAGCAGTGCACAAGAGTTCCAATCTCTCTGCAACCTCGCCAGCTTTTGTTATTTTCCGACCTGTTGAACTTTGCTATTATTGCTGGGGTGAGATAATATCTCGTTGTTTTGATTTGCATCTCTCTAATGATTAATGATCATGAGCAATTTCTCATGTGTTTGTTGGCTGTCTGTATATTTTCTTTGGTGAAGTGTCTGTTCAAGTTTTTGCCCATTTGTGAATTGGGTTATTTGTCTTTTTGGTGTTGAGGTGTTGAAGTTTCCTATAGATTTTGGAGATAAGTCCTTTATTAGATATGTCATAGGCAAATATTTTCTCCCAGTCTGTAGGTTCTCTTTTTACGCTTTTGACAAAGTCTTTTGAGTGCATAAGAATTTAATTTTTAAAAGGCCCCAGTCATCTAGCTTCTCTTCTATCTCCTGCACATTCTGGATTACACTTGACAGTCTATTTATTGCCATAAATTAGGGCTCCCAGATTTGCCCCTATTTTATCTTTGATGTATTTTATAGTTTTGGGTTTTACATTTAAGTCTTTGATCCAGCTTCAGTTTGTTTTTGTGTATGGGGTGAGGTATGGGTCTTGTTTCATTTTTCTACAAGTGGATATCCAGTTTTGCCAGCACCATTTGTTAAAGAGGCTGCCTCTTCCCCATTTAGTGGGTTTTGGACTTTTGTCAAAGATCAGTTGTCCATGGATGGATGGATCTATATCTGGACTTTCTATTTTGTTCCATTGGTCAATCTGTCTATCATTGTACCAATACCACACTGTTTTGACTACTGTGGGTGTACAGTAGTTCTTAAGATCTGGGAGTATGAGACCTCGCATTTTGTTTTTTTCTTCAGAAGTTCTCTGCTTATCCAAGGTCTCTTTCCTTTCATATGAATTAGTAGTTGGTTTTACCATGCCCTTAAAAAACTTTTTTTGGAATCTGAATCAGGATTGCACTAACTGTGTAAATTGCTTTAGGTAGTATTGACATTTTTCACAATATTCAGTCTACCTATCCATAAATAAGGTAGGTTCTTCCATTTATGTAGTGCTCTTGCTGTCTCTTGTAGCAGTGTTTTATAGTTTTCTTTGTATAAGTCTTTTGTGTCTCTGGTGAGGTTTCCTCCTAGATATTTTATCTTTTTAGTAGCTATTGTAAATGGCATTGTTTCCCTTATTTCTTTATCAGAGGACTCTTTGCTGGTCTAGAGGAATCCAACTGATTTTCATATGTTGACCTTGTATCCTGCCATTTTGCTGAACCTCTCTATTAGTTCCAGTAGTTTTTTTTTAATTGAGTCCCTTGGGTTCTCTATGTACAGGATCATATAATCTACAAATAGAGATAGTTTTAGTTCCTCTTTGCCAATTTATGTGCCTGTTATTTCTCTTTCTTGCCTTATTGACCTGGCCAGGACTCCCAATTCAATATTAAATAGAAGTGGTGATAGCGGGCATCCCTATCTGGTTCCTGTTCATAAGGAGAATGCTTTGAGTCTTTCTCCATTAATAATGATGTTGGCCTTTGGCTTTGCATATATACCCTTTATTATGTTGAGGAATTTCCCTTCTATCCCTATTTGCTGAGAGTTCTGAATAGGAATGGATGTTGGATTTTATCAAATGCCTTTTCTGCATCAATTGATATAATCATATGGTTTTTTCTTTTGTTTTGTTTATGTGGTGGATTACATTGACTGCTTTTCTGATGTTGAACCACCATTGTAAACCTGGTATGAATCCCACTTGGTCTGCATGTATTAATTTTTGATATTTTGTTGGATTCTGTTGGCTAGGATTTTGTTAAAGATTTTTGCGTCTATGTTCATGAGTGATATTGGTCTGTAGTTTTCCTTTCTAATGGTGTCTTTCCCTGGTTTTGGTATTAGTGT
>NW_006921800.1:3199812-3227331 GCF_000298275.1 Orycteropus afer afer | reverse complement strand
ATGACCTGTTCAATTTCTTCTTTTGTTATAGGTCTTTTCAAGTTTTCTATCTCTGAGTGGGATAGTTTAGGTAGGTCCTGTGATTCTAGAAACTTGTCCATCTCTTCTAGGCTCTCAAATCTGTTGGAGTACAGTTTTTCATAATATTCTGTCAGTATCTTTTTTATTTCAGTTGGTTCTGTTGTGATGACACCCTTCTCATTTACAATTCTTTTGATTTGGATCTTCTCTTTTCTTTTGTTAGATCTGCCATTGGTTTATTGATTTTATTAATCTTTTCAAAGAACCAGCTTTTGTTTTGTTGATTATTTCTATGGTTTTTTGTTTTCTGTTTCATTTATTTCTGCTATGATCTTTATTCTCGGAAGGAAGGTTGGGCAATCCTAGTTCCGTAGTGATACAGCCTCGGAAACCCAAGGAGGGGTCGCTATGAGTCGGAGCCGACTTGATGGCACATAACAACAACAACAACATGATCTTTATTATTTCCTTGCTTCTAGATACTGTAGGATTCTTTTGTTGTTCTATTCCTAATTGTTGGAGTGGATGAGTTAGAGTGTTGATTTTGTTTCTTTCCTCTTTTTTGATGTGTGCATTTATTGCTATAAACTGTCTTCTGAATACTGCTTTTGCTGTGTTCCATAGGTTTTGGTATGACGTATAGTCGTTCTCATTTGTTTCTAGGAATTTTTTTTTTTAATTTAAGTTTTTATTTGTTCTATTACCCAGTAGTTTTTGAGCAGTGAGCTGTTCAGCTTCTATATGTTTTATTTTTTCCTTGCTCTTCCTATCATTAATTTCTAGTTTTATAGCATTGTGATCCAAGAAGATGCTTTGTAGTATGTCAATACTTTTGAATTTATTGAGGCTTGTTTTGTATCCTAACATATGGTCTATTCTGGAGAAGGATCCATGTGTGCACTGGAGAAGAATGTGAATTCTGCTTTTGTTGGGTGAAATGCTTTGTATATGTCTATGAGGTTGAGTCAGTTGATTATATTGTTGAGCTCTTCTGTATCTTTGTTGAGTTTTTTTTTCTAGTTGACCTATCCCTCTTTGAAAGTGGTGTGTTAAAGTCTTCTACTACTATTGTAAAATTGTCTATTACCCTTTTTAATTCAGTTCATATTTGCTCCATGTATTTTGGAGCACTTTCATTGGGTGCATGAATATTTATTATTGCAACATCTTCTTTGTCAATTGACCCTTTCAGCATCACATAATGTCCTTCTTCATCTCTTGTGATGTTTTTCACCTTAATGTCTATTTTATCAGAAATTAATATTGTTCTTCTTTGGTTTCCATTGGCTTGATATATTTTTTTCCATCCCTTAACTCTTAATTTGTTTTTATCTTTGTGTCTAAGGTGGGTCTCTTGTAGGCAGTATATTGGTGGGTCTTCTTTTCTTATTCAGTCTGTCACTCTCTTTCTCTTGATAGGTGCATTTAGTCCATTCACATTAAGTGTAATTAGTGATAGGTATGAATTGATTGCTCTCATTTTATTGAGTTTTTTTGTCATGTTACTGGTATTTCCTTGGTCCATATACTTTTCTGTATTGAGATCAGTTTCTTGGCTAATGCTTTCTCCCTTTTCTACTTTATTGTTGGTTTTGTGCTTATTAAACCCATATATTTTCCTTCCTTCTGGCTTTGCTTAGGGGGACTGTTAATTTTCTCTGTGGTTACCTTAGAGTATATTCTTGTCTCTGCAGTTTTAGAACAGTGTGTACTGTGAAGACATTGTTCTGTTTTCCTCTCCATTTGGAAGTTTGTACCTAGAAGTTTTATTACTTCTGATAGATTAGTTGTTGTTGTCATGTGCTGATTGACTTCCCTGGTTTTTAGTATATAATGTTTTATGGTCTTATTTTGAGTTCCTATTTCTGATTTGGTTTTAGTGTTGATGCATGTATCCTGATTTTGTTGATCTCTGTTGTGGGTTCTATATTGGAAGGACTTCCTTAAGCATTTCTTGTAGGGTTGGTCTGGTTTTCACAAAATCTCTTAATTTCTGTTTGTCTGAGAATGCCTTGATTTTGCCCTCATATTTGATAGATAATTTGGCTGGATATAGGATTCTTGGTTGGAAGTTCTTTTCCTTCAGTTTTATATGTGCCTTCTTGCCTGCATGGTTTCTGTTGAGTAATCAGAGCTCATCCTAGGTGTTTGATTATTATAAGTAATATTTCTTTTGTCCTGGGGAGCTCTCAAAATTTTTTCTTTGTCTTTGGTTTTGGAAAGTTTGATTATAATATGCCTCCATGTTTTTTTATTGGGATCTATCTTTTATGGGGTTCTATGAGCTTCTTGGACAAATATCTTTTCTTCTTTCATGACATGGGGGAAGCTTTCTGTTAGCAGGTCTTCCATAATTTTCTTTTTTTTTTTTTTTTTTTTTGCCTCTACTTGTTCTGGAATTCTAATGAGTTGTATGTTGTTTCTTCTCATGTCATCCCATATAATTCTTTGGTTCTCTTCATTTCTCTTAAATCCTTGTTCTGATTTTTCTTTATACAGGGTGGTGTCCAGGGATTTGTCTTCTAATTGAGACATGTATTTTTCAGCCAGTTCTAACTTACTCTTCTGTGCTTCTACTGTGTTGTGTAATTCTGTAATTTTGGTATTCATCTTCTGGATTTCTAACTGCTGTTTTTGTATGAGTTCTGATTGTGCATTAATCTTGTTATTTTGTTCTTGAATGATTTTCCTGAGTTCTTCCAGGGAACTGTCTGCATTCTCTTTGCTTCTGTTTGGGGTTTCCTTAGCCTCTTGAAAAGTTCTACAAATATATCTTCTAAATTCCTTCTCAGATAATTCTATGGCCTCCTTCTCCTCCATGTTTATTGAGATCTTTGTTTGTGGTTTTCCTTCTAATGCCTTGTCCTGTTTTTTTGTTTGATTTGAGGTTGCCTGTTTTTTCCTAGATATTTTGAGGTTGTCTTTAACTGTTGGTTATGTATTGATTTGTTTTGTCTTGCTTTTATGGTTTAATATTTTGTAAAGATGAAGCTGGTGTATACTATTTTTTTTAGTTATTAATTCAGGTATGCTGGGCTGCTCTGCAGCTTTCTTTGTGTTGGTGGAATCACTGTGTGGAATGTGGGTATGGATTTCAGTTTGTTGTAAAGAGGGTTTAGAGTTCTAACCAGGAGTTATTATGGTGGCTGAATGTGGTTTCTTCTATTGATTGAGTGAAGTTATTGGCAGAGAAGGAGGGAGAGGAAGATCAGGAGAAGGGAAATTCCCTGTTGGTAGGGGCAGTTTCTAAGGCTGTGAGTGGGCTGCTAATGATGATGTTGTACTGTTATTCAGGTACCTGCAGCACAATTTCAGCAAAGACTCCAGTTTTCAGGGGGTCACCACCTTCTTGCAGGTTCAGACACAAGCAAAAACCCTGCTCTCGAGGTCCCTCAGTGTGAAAAAGCCAACCCAAGGAAACTGCCTGGCTCCACGGTCCACCTCAGGGGCTCTTCTCCCTGGGCCTGCCTGCCCACAGCACTGGCCCAACTGGCCCAGACTGCCATCCACTGCAGGGCTCCCATGTGGGTCCGCCCACCCAGGACACCAAAGATCCACTTGGTTTCAGTGGCACTGGAGTCAGGAAAGTGCCTGCTAATAATCTGTGCTCTGAATATCACTAATAAAGTCAAGTGCAGACCTCTCAGTGCCACTAAACTGACCCAAGCCTGATCGGTGACCCACTGTGGGGGTACCTCCCCAGGCCTGCCTTCCTGAAGCACCAATGGATTCTCTGCTCAGGTTTCAGTGGCACTGGATGTGCCCATTTGCACCTACTTGACCCAAGTTACCAATAAAATCAGGTGCTGAAGGTAGATCCTTGGGGTGATCCCTGTTACGTTGGTATGGTCACTGGTATGCTCGTGTGGTGTGTCTTCCTCCTTAACCCAGGGAGTTCTCAGATGGCCTTTCTTGGCTGCCTGTTGGCACTCCACAGGATAGATACTATGATCTTGTTATTTCCCCTCGCCCCTGTCCCTTTCTCCTTTATAATTCTACTCCTCTGAGTTTGGTGCACTCTGACTCAGTGAGCTGTTCAGAGCAACAGAATCCCTAATTCAAACTGCTGTACCTAGTTTTTTAAGCACTAAGATGCTAGAGGGAAATAGCGTGGTGATCACTGAAGAGACTCCATTTTGAATCAGAATTGATGCTTTTGAGTTGTGGTGCTGCAAAGAATGCTAAAAGTACCATGGACTGCTAAAAGAATGAAGGGAAGTGTAGCTGGAAAGCTCCTTGGTAGCAGAAATGGCCAGACTTCGTCTCACCTACTTTGGTCACGTTATCAGAAGGGACCATTCCCTGAAGAAGGATGCCATGCTTGGTAAGGTGGAGGGTTGATAAAAGAGGAGAAGGCCCTCAGCAATGTGGATTGACACTGTGGCTGCAGAGATGGGCTCAAGTACGTAGGGATTGTGGAGCTGGTGTGGGACTGGGCGGTGTTTTGTTCTGTTGTGCATAGAGTTGCTATGAGTCAAAGATGACTCTAGGGCACCCAACAACAGAGGAGCTCTGGTGGCATAGTGCCTAAGACATTTGACTGCTAACCAGAAGGCTGGCAGTTCAAACCCACCAGCTGCTCCTCAGAAGAGAGATTGGGCAATCTACTTCCGTAGTGACCACCTCAGAAACGCAAGGAGGGGTAGCTATGAGTCAGATCTGACTCCATAGCAGTGAGTTTTGTTTTGTTTTGTTTTTATACATCTATAATTTAAAAAAAAAAAAAACCTCACTGCCACTAAGTCAATTCCAACTCATAGTGACCCTCGTGGGGTTTCCAAGGCTATAAATCTTTATGGAAGCAGACTGCTCTACTTTTCTTCCATGGAACAGCTAGTGGGTTTGAACCATCAACCCTTTGCTTACCAGCCAGATGCCTTAACCACACCACCAGCACTCCTATATGCATATGTATTTGTTCTCTAGTAGCATTTTTTAAAATAGCTATTGAAAGTGAAAAGAAATATATATTCATGTTCACTCTAAATGATGTTAGGAACTATTCTCATCTTGGGGCAGCATTTCTAGTAGCAAGTATATTAATGAAAGAAAAAAATAAGTTTAAGCTTATAATGATGGTGGTGATTATGTGGGGTATCAAAGACCAGGTTTCATATTCAAGCTGTGTAAGTCTAGGTTGGTTATTTCATTCCTCTAAGGCTCAGTTGTTCATCTTTAAAGTGTTGTTACAAGGATTAAATAAAATAATGCATGTGAATCTCTTAATAAAAGATCATCAGTAAATATTATTTCCCTTTAGTATCATAGGTTTCTTTCAGTCACTTGTAACAAGTACCATGGTTTACCCAGTTAAGGGTTTGCTCACATAATAAACACTTTAATGAAAGGAACACAGTCTGGGTTGGTATAGTGCTTGAGGAAGATATCTAGAACCCAGGCTTCTTGTGGTCTTCTGATCTACCCACCTTAACAAGTCATTTTTATCCTTACAGCCATAAGATGACTTCTCTACCTCCCAATAATTCTATCCAAATATAGTCAGGAAGAAGTAAGGCCAGAGGAAGTATATGTCATTCAAGCCCTGATTTCCTTTTTAATCAGAAAGACAATAATCGGTCAGAAGCTCTGCTAAATAGACTTTCACTGGCATCTCGTGGGCCAGAACTAAGTCACAATACCACCCTACTTGCAAAAAGTCTTGAGATAAAGTATTTTTAGCTGGGTATCTGTCAAGCTCACCATAATTAGGGATCTGATAATAATTTTTTTTTTTTTAATGGAAAAGAATGAACATTTAAAAGACTACAAGCTGTGTCTCCCTGAGACCAAACTTTCAGCAATGCAATGTCCATATACACCATTCAACCCATCATGGAACATATTCATCCTCTCTTTAAGGGACAATTGCAAAGTCTCAAGTTTTTGCATCCAACTTGTAGTCCAGAATAACACAGTGATACTCAGATCTAATGATATGAGACTTCACCTAATTGTCTCTAATGGTCTAGGAGACAAGTTAGAAAAAGAATAACTAAAATTAAAGCATTCTGAACAGAAGAGAGTGGAAAACACTCAGTAGTCACTAAAATCAAAAGAACAAAACAACTGACTACCATTGAGTCAATACTGACTCATAGCAACACTCATAGAGGTAAATCTTTATGGAAGTAGATTGACCCATCTTCCTTCCTTGGAGTAGCTGGTGAGTTTGAACTGCCAATCTTCTGGATACCAGTCAAATGCCTTAGGCACTTCACTATCAGGGACCCTTTCAGTAGTCACTAGTCAATAGAAGCTATTGAATTTTACTGGGCAAGAATATTAAGAGGTCTTACACTGAGAGTGAAACATAATTTTGGTGATCCAATCTGGCAGCCCTAAATCTAGTTACACTCTAGATATTCACCATTGAATAAGAATATATCATGAATCACAATGGACAGCCTTATATGTAATTAAAAAAAAAAATTGTGTCTCCATTTTAAAAAGTAAGAAAGAAACAGATGAAATTAATTTTATTCATTCATTTACCCCAAAATACCCAAAATCTTATTATTTATATTTGTAATCAATATGAAAAAAAGAAGTATTAATTAAATATTTCCTATTTTTCCTTTCATACTAAGTCTTTGAAATCCAATGTGTATGTTATGGCACATCTTAACTTCTTCTGCAACATTTCAAGTTCTTGATAGCCTCTTGTAGCAAATCTGGCAATTCCATATCATTTAATTTTGTTCATGAGGAGCCTGTACACAGACCGAGAGATGGCCATTTCAACTGAACAAGGGGATACTGCATAATTTAAAATCAGGAATGGTTGGGATAAAAATATTTGTCAACAACATATCTGACAAGGGACTTATGTCTAAAATTTACAGGATGCTCTAACACCTCAAAAACAAAAAGACAAAAAATCCAATTTAAAAATGGGCAGAAGACATGAATAGACACTTCACCAAAGAAAATATTCAGGAAGCCAACACATGAAGGAATGCTCACAATCATTAGCCATTGTTGCTGTGATATGCCGTCGAGTCAGACCTGACTCATAGCGACCCCTCCTTGGGTTTCCAAGGCAGTATCACCACGGAAGTAGATTGCCTCATCTTCCTTCTGAGGAGAGGCTGGTGAGTTTGAACTGCCAGCCTTCTGGTTAGCAGTCAAGTGCCTTAGACACTACGCTACCAGAGCTCCATTGTTGTTGTTGTTATGTGACGGTCGAGTTGGCCCTGACTCATAGCGACCCCTCCTTGGGTTTCCGAGGTGGTGTCACTATGGAACTAGATTGTCCAACCTTCCTTCTGAGGAGTGGCTGGTGGGTTTGAACCGCCAGCCTTCTGGTTAGCAGTCAAGTGCCTTAGGCACTATGCTACCAGAACTCCTAGAGCTCCATTAGAGAGATGCAAATCAAAACAACAATGAGATACATTCTTGCCCCAACACTAACAGCAAAATTCAACAAGGCAGAAAATAACAAATGATGGCAAGGATGTGGAGAGATTGGGACTCTCATACACTTCTAGTGGGACTGTCAAATGATACACCCAGTGTGGAAAGCAGTATGGCAATTCTTTAAAAAGTTGGAATTAGAAATATTTGACCCAGCAATCCCATTACTAAGCATATGTGATAGTTAAGGTTGTGTGTCAACTTGGCTGGGCCTGGTTGAGTGGCTGGGCAGCTGGTGGTAGTTATTCCCCATGGTGAGACTGGCAACCTATCTCGTGGGGGGATCTACCACAAGCAGTTGGATTTAAGGATGTGGTCTGCTTCTTGTATATAAGCAGCAGCTTTGGGAATTGTCTCTAACTTATGGCATGATTGAATCCTGCATGGAGCCGTGTCGCTGTTCAGCAGCCTGCCATGCTGTGCCAACTTTGAGACTTTCAATGGACTTGAATTAATTGCCTGTTGTGTGGTTTGGTAACATCAGGATTATGCCATTTTACTTGTCAACCTTGGGCTTGTCAGCCTCAGCAGCCAGCAACTGAGTGAGGAAAAACCTCCAGCTTCACTGGGCTGGAAACAGGAGGCAGAGCTGAAGCCTAAATTTGAGGACCTTTCACCCAGCCCCTAGAACCTGGGACTTTGAACTCAGACTTAAAGCCTCCCAACTGTAAGAGAATAAACTCCTGTTTCTTTAGGCCATCCCATTTGTGCTATATTCCTGTCAGAGCAGCACTAGGTAACCAAAACAGCAAATATCCTAAAGTAGTGAGAACTAGGCAAGAACAGATGTATGCACACTCATGTTCATTGCAGCACTATTTATGATAGCAAAAATATGGAAACAACCTAGGTGCCCATCAGCAGAAGAATGAATGATCAAACTATGGTACATACACACAATGGAATACTATGCAACCCTAAAGAAAAATGTAGAATCTGCAAAACACCACATAATGTGGATGAACTTGGAGAACATTACACTGAGTGAAATGAGTCAATTACAGAAGGAAAAATATTATATTAGTTCATTATTGTAAGAAGTCTAGGAAAGCTTTTATATGGAAGGAAGCTTTCTTTGTTGGTTACCAGAGGAGAGAAGGGAGATGAGGAAACACTGCAAAAATAAAGTTAAAAGAATAGAAAGATAAAAATTAAAAAAAAAAAAAAATCTGGAAGGGTGTGGGTCAGGGTAGTATTGTTTCACCATATTTATTTAGTCTGTATTCTGAGCCAATAATTTGAGAAAATGGACTATATAAAGAAAAACACAGCATCAGGATTGGAAGAACAGTCATTAACAATTTGCGATATGCAGATGACACAACTTTGCTTGCTAAAAGTTAAGACAACTTGAAACACTTACTGATGAAGACCAAAGACTACATCTTCTGTATGGATTATATCTCAACATAAAGAAAACAAAATTCCTCACAACTGGACCAGTAAGCAACATCATGATAAATGGAGAAAAGATTGAAGTTGTCAGGGATTTCATTTTACTTGAATCCATAATCAACACCCATGGAAGCAGTAGTCAAGAAATTAGATGTTGTATTGCACTGGGCAAATCTGCTGCAAAAGACCCCTTTAAAGTGTTGAAGAGTAAATATGTCACTTGGAAGACTAAGGTCAGCCTAACCCAAGCCATAGTAATTTCACTTGCCTCATATGCATGTGAAAACTGGATAATGAATAAGGAAGACTGAAGAAGAGTTAATGTCTTTGAATTGTGGTGTTGGCAAAGAATACAGAAAATACCATGGACTGCCAAAAGAACAACAAATCTGTCCTAGAAGAAACACAGTCAAAATGTTCCTTGGAAGTGAGAATGGCCAGACTTCATCTCACCCACATTGGTCATGTTGTCATAAAAGAATATTCCCTGTACAAGGGTTGCTTGGTAAAGTAGAGGGTCAGCAAAATAGGGGAAGACCCTCAACAAGATGGATTAATTCAGTGGCTGCATCGATGGGCTCAAGTATAGCAAGGATTGTGAGGATGGCGCAGGACCAGGTATTGTTTCATTCTATTGTAATTAGGGTCACTATGAGTTGGAGCCACCTCCATGGCACCTAACAACAGCTAGTGAGTACGGTATCAGGCAATGCAGCTTTAGAGCCTCTCCCTTATCCTTGACCTCAGATCTTAATTTGGCCCTCAGAGGGATTCTCCTTGTCTATGTTTCCTCCAAATCCATGCAGGAGGTAGACATTATTGAGAATGCCTTACCTGAAGGTATACAGTTTTTGCAGCCCAATCATACTTACTTATGATGAAGAGCCCATATGTAGCCTTACTCACTGCGGTCAAGTCATAGTGACCCCTCCTTGGATTTGCTAGGCAGTATCTCTACAGAAGTAGATTGCCCAATCTTCTTTCCAAGGAGTGGCTGGTGGGTTTGAACCACCAGGCTTGTGGTTAGCAGTCAAATGCCTTAGGCACTAGGCCACCAGCTGTTGCTTGTCAAGTTTGTGCAACTTTAGCAATAGCCTTCCCTCAAAAATTAAGCATTGCTCTGTTCTATTCCTTGTAGACCAATGATAACCAAAATTCATGAGCAGATATGATTTTTAAGATTTCGTTTCCTATCTTTTACTCTCTGCCCACAGTGTGCAGCCATTCCTTTCTGAGTCAGTGTTTAATGCCCACTACCCTAAGCAAATTCAAAACAGTGACTGGTGAGCTCACACCCATTGTCTGGCTGAGAATTCTTAAGGAGGTGCTTAAGGCAGACATGAAGCCCAAGCATGATCTGTTGTAGAGGGTATAGTGTTGCTTGCATAGATTTTAGTGAGAGATATAGAAGCAGTTGAATTTTTTTTTTTTTTAGCAAAGCTCTCAGTCAGTATAGACTGACAGCTGCAGGCAAAGAGTGTCTCCCTTATTAAAGATCTAACATCACCCCTTCTTGCAGTTAGATAACAAAGCATATAGCCAAGGATTCAATTTGCTCCATACAGATAGGATTCTCTGGACACAAGACTTCCAGTTTAAAAACTGGAATAGTGCCAGGCAAACTGGTATGAGTTCATCCCAGGTGGGCTTAATTGGGCTTACAGTAGGCCAAATCTAGGCTTGGGTCTCTCTCTCATTGAGGATTTTACTGGAAGTGATCACAGATGTTGCTGTAATTTCTCCTATAATTTCTGTTAACACTGCAGTCTCAATCTGTGCATGATATGATCAAGTTAGAGCAAGCAACAATCCAATCAGGGATTTTGCTGTCACATCACAATCATCACCAGTTTTCCAGACAATATTACTCTTCAAAGCACTATACACTCTACATTTTAAGATCTGTTATCTATAACAACCCAATTACAGATTTCAAATTCTTTATTAGTGATGAATTGCATTTGGCTGCAAACATCAGAAGTCTGATTAAAGAGACATAACCAAATAGAGAAGTATTTTTCTCAAGTGACTGGAAATATTAAAGTAGGTAGTCCAAGTCCAGAACGGCAACTCCATAAAAGCATAAAGAATTTAGGCTCCATCTAACTTTTTCTCACTCAGCTTTAGCATGTGGCTTCTGTCCTCATAGTCACAAAATGGCTGTGCTACTATAAGGATTTGCATATGTATTTTGGCAGGAAAAAGGTTAAAGGTAATGCGCAAAGAAGTATGTCAACCGAGTCTGTCTCTTTTTACTAACAACAACAAAAAATAGCTTTCTCAGAAGCCCTATCTTACAGAATTCTACATCATCTCATTGTCTGGATTAAATGAGTACTCTCACTTGCAAAAGAGCCTGGCAGATGAAATTTTCCCTGGATTCATTGCTGCTTCAAAAGGAAAGGACTTTGTTAGTAAAGGAGAAGGCAAGGAGGAACTAATACATAATTGGATGCTATATAAAACCAAAAAACCTAAACTCACTGCCACCAAGTCAGTTCTGACTCATAGCAACCTCTGGGTTTCCAAGGCAGTAAAGCTTTACTGAAGTAGAATGCCTAGTCTTCCATCAGTGGAGTGGCTGGTGAGTTTGAACTGCCAACCTTCTGGTTAGCAGTCAAATGTCTTAGGCACTACACCACCAGAGCTTCTTAGATGCCATATAAATTATTATTTTATTTTATTTAAAAGGAGAATAAATTTTATAAACTTTTTGATCATAAAATAATAGTAGAGAGAACTACTTTTACACATAATTCTCCGCAAAGAAGATTTGTTCAACCATTCAATTAACTTGATGGCTTACTAATAAAGCTTCAAAGTGTGAGTAATACTAAAGAAATTAGATTGTGAATTAAGAGAACTCAGGTAACTTTAGCTCTAGTTCTTTTTAAGTCTTTAGTGTCTGTGAACATTTAGGCTTGCCCTAAAGCCAGTATCACAAACTCAGTCAACAGAGATGTAAGATAGGGGAGGATGTATACATCACAAATTTTGATTGTATATGAATGATTGCTGAATATTCTTTACATTCAGAGAGAAATACACTTTCTCCCATTTTTCTTGAGGCACATGAACAGGTGGGTCTATTTTTCTTTTTCTCACTTTCAGGATAGGATGTAGAGAAATAATTATCAACTCTGAGAAAATAAGCAGTGTAAGCACAATGGTATATGGCAACTGACATTTGTCCTAGAATTGGAAAACCAAGTATGAGTGGTGGTGTCTGTCACAAACTAGAAAAAGCACATCCTACCCAAAGGGGCATCTATTACTCAGGAGTAGTTTATTATTTTATGTGGTAGTGCAAGTCCAATGTTGCTAGGTATTTTACATGAAATTTCCTTGAATAAATAAATAAATACCCTTAAGAACAATGTGGAAGCTAAACATACCAGGCCTGTACATCCAATTTCAACTATGAACCATTAGTAGGATACTTTTTTTTATTAAGTTGGTGGTTTACCTTTTCTCCTTCACCCATTCCTGGTAGCCTTCAAAGAGTATTTTTTTGTGTGAAACCCTTTCCTTGACTTTTTACTATAGTGGTCTCACACACTATTTGTCCTTTTATGATTGACTAATTTCACTCAGCATAATCTCCTCAAAGTTCATCTATGTTAGATGTTTCTCAGATTCATCAATGTTCTTTAACTTTGCACAGTATTTCATTGTGTGTATGCACCACAGTTTGTTGATACATTCCTCCATTGGTGGAAATTTACATTGCTTCCATTTTTTGTTATTGAAAATAATGCTGCAATGAACCTAGATGTGCATATATCTGCTCATGTCACAACTTTCATTTCTCTAGTATACATAGTGAGTAGTATGATTTCTGGATCATATGGTATCTCTATTTCCAGATTTTTAAGGAAGCACCATACCATTTTCCACAAAGCTTTCACCATTATACAAGGCCCACCAACAGTGTATGAAGGTTCTACTCTCTTCACACTCTCACTAGCATTTGTTATTTTCTGCTTTTTTTGAACTTTCGTATTAGTGCTGGGATAGTTGTATCCTTTTGCTCTAGGGAAAAACCCAGAAAATTTCCAGAATGCTAAATCATTGGAAAGAAGTACAAGATCATAAAATGCTTAGTCATGGGATATAGAGAAAATAAAACGGGCAGATCAGATTTGGAAGACAAAAATAGAGATCCCACATGATAGGCACTAATTTCATTAATATGTAATGTTGTTGTTATTAGGTCCGTCAGTTGGAACTCAAAGCCGCCTTATCTACAACATAATGAAACATTCCCCAGTCCTGTGCCATCCTCACAATTGTTGCTATGCTTGAGCCATGTGTCAATCCATCTTGTTGAAGATCTTCTCCTTTTTCTTTGAACCTTTACTTTACCTAGCATGATATGCTTCTCCAAGAATTAGTGCCTCTGACAACATGACCTAAGTACGAGAGATGAAGTCTGGCCATTCTTGCTTCTAAGAAACATTCTGTCTGTACTTCCTCCAAGACAGATTTGTTCATCCTCTTAGCAGTCCATAGTACATTCGATATGCTTCACCAGCACCACAATTCACATACATCAATTCTTCTGTAGTCCTCTTTACTCATTGTCCAGCTCTCACGTGAATATGAGGCTATTAAAAATATCAAGGCTTGGGTCAGGTATACTTCAGTAATGAACTAATACAATATATGTCCTCCTGTTATTGACTTATTTCCCTCACCACAATGTCCTCCAAGTTCATCTACGTTATGTGGTGTTTTGCAGATTCTACATTATTCTTTAGGGTTGTATAGTATTCCATTGTATTTATGTACCACAATTTGGTCATCCATTCTTCTATTGATGGGCACCTAGGTTGTTTCTATCTTTTGGCTATTTTAAATAGTGCTGCGTTGAGTATGGGTGTGCATATATCTGTTCTTGTCCTGGCTCTCACTTCTTTAGAATTTATACCTGGTAATGGAATTGCTAGGTCAAATGGTATTTCTAATTCCAACTTTTCAAGGAATTGCCATACTGCTTTCCACAGTGGTGGTATCATTTGACAGTCCCACGAGCAGTGTATAAGAGTCCCAATCTCTCCACATCCTCACCAGCATTTGTTATTTTCTGTCTTGCTGAACTTTACTATTAATGCTGGGGCAAGATGATATCTCATTCTTGTTTTGATCTACATCTCTCTAATGGCTAATGACTGTGGACATTTCTTTATGTGTTTGTTGGCCACCTGAATATCATCTTTGGTGCAGTGTCAGTTCGTATCTTCTGCCCATTTCTGAATTTGATTGTTTGTCTTTTTGTTATTAAAGTGTTGGAGTTTTCTATAAATTTTAGAGATAAGTGACTTATCAGATATGTCATTGCCCAATATTTTTCCCCAATCTGTATATCTCTTTATTCTTTTGCAGAAGTCTTTTGAAGCACATAAAAATTTAATTTTTAAAAGGTCCCACTCATTAATTTATCTTCTGCTATTTGTGTATTTTGGGTTATGCTTGAAATTATATTTATGCCATAAATCAGGGCCCCTAAAATCGCCCCTATTTTTTTCTTGAGGAACTTTGTAGCTTTAGGTTTCACGTTTAAGTCTTTGATCCATCTGGAGTTAGTTTTTATATATAGTATGAGGTATGGATCTTGTTTCATTTTTCTGCAAATGGATACCCAGTTCTGCCAGTACCATTTGTTAAAGAGACCATCTCTTCCCCATTTAATGGATTCCAGCCCTTTGTCAAAAATCAGCTGACCAAAAGTTGGTGGATCTATTTCTGGGTTCTTAGTTCTTAATTCTGTTCCACTCGTCTATATGACTGCTGTTGTACCAATACCAAGCTGTTTTGACGACTGTAGGTGTACAGTAGTTTTGAGATCCAGGAGAGTGAGACCTCCTACTTTGTTCTTCTTCAGTAGTCCTTTGCTTGTCCTAGGTCCTTTTCCTCTCTGTATAAAATTAGTGATTGGTTTTTCCATATCCTTAAAGAATGTTGATGGTCTGGATTGGGATTTTGCTGAATGTATAGATTGCTTTGGGTAGTATTGACATTTTCACAATGCTCAATCTTTCTATCCGTGAGCATGGTATGTTCTGCCATGTCTATAGATCTCTTATGGTTTCTTGAAGTAGTCTTTTATAGCTTTCCTTGTACAGGTTTTTGTGTCCCTAGTAAGATTTATTCCCAAGTATTCTATTTTTTCGGAAGCTATTATAAATATTTATTTTCTTATTTCCTTTTCAGTAATCACCTTGCTGCTGTAGAGGCATCCAACTGATTTTTGTGTGTTGATCTTGTAACCCCCACTATGCTAAATCTCTCAACTAGTTCCAGTATTTTTTATTGACTCTCTTGGGTTTTCTAGGTAGAGGATCATAGCATCAGCAAATAGGGATAGTTTAACTTCGTTACCAATTTGGATGTCTCTGATTTCCCTTTCTTGCCTTATTGCCCTGGCTAAGACTTCTAATACAACGTTGAATAGAAGTGGTGATAGAGGCCATTCTTGTCTGGTTCCCGTTTGCAAGGGGAACGGTTTCAGTCTCTCTCCATTGAGAAAAATGCTGGCTGTTGCTTTTGAATAAATACCCTTTATTATATTGAAGAATGTTCCTTCTATTCTTATTTTGCTGAAAGTTTTGATCAGGAATGGGTGTTGAATTTTATCAACTGCCTTTTGTGCATCAATTTGTTATATCATGTGGTTCTTTTCTTTCATTTTATTCATGTGATGGATGGCATTGATTGTTTTTCTAATGTTGAACCATCCTTGCATATCTGGCATGAACCCCACTTGGTTATAATGTATTATGTTTTTGGTAAATTGTTAGAGTCTATTGGCTAGGATTTTTTTTTTTTTTTTTTTTTTTTTTTTTTTTTTTTGAAGATTTTTGCATCTACATTCATGAGGGATATTGGTCTGTAGTTTTCCTTTTGAGTGATGTCTTTGCCTGATTTTGGTATCAAGGTTATGTTTGTTTCATAAAATGAGCTTGTGAGGATTGAATCCTTTTCTATGTTTTGGAATAGTTTGAGCAGTATTGATGTCAGTTCTTCACCGAATGTTCAGTAGAATTTGCCAATGAAACCATCTGGGCCAAGGCTTCTCTTTTGTTGGTAATATTTTTTTGACCTGTTCATTTTCTTCTTTTGTTGTGGGTCTGTTCAACTTTTCCACCTCAGTCTGTGTTAGTTTAGGTAAGTAGTATGTTTCTAGAAATCTTTCCATTTCTTCTAGATTTTCAAATTTGTTGGAGTATAATTCTTCCTAGTATCCTGATATTCTCCTTTTCATTTCTCTTTGTTCTGCTGTGGCATCATCCAATTCATTTCTTATTCATTGTTTTGGTTACCTAGTACAGCTCTGACAGGAATATATACCACAAATGAGATGGCTTTAACACACAGGAATTTATTCTCTTACAGTTTGGAGGCTAGAAGTCTGAATTCAAAGTGCCAGGCTCTAGGGGCTGGGTAAAAGCCCCTCAACCTTGGCTTCAGCTCTGCCTCTGGCTCCCAGCCCACTGAAGCTGGAGGCTTTCTTCACTCAGCCAGCTGCTGGTTGCTGAGGTTGACAAACCCAAGGTCAACAAGTAAAAAGGCACAGCCCTGATGTTACCAAACCACATGGCAGACCATTAATTCAATTCTATTGAAAGTCCCAAGATTGGCAGAGCGTGGCAGGCTACTGAATGAAGATTTGGCTACATACAGGGCTCAAGTGTGCCAAAAAGCTAGAAATTGTTAACAAGCCTTCTCCTCATCTACAGGAAGCAGACCACATCCTTATGGCAGCTACTCAGCTGCTCACAGTACATTCCACCATGGAATTGATTACCAGTCTCATCATGGGGAATACTACATCTAGCTGCTCAGCCAAGTTGACACACAATCTTAACTCCCACATTCGTGTTATTTGTATTCTTTCCCTCTTTTCCTTTGTTACATTTGTCAGTGGTTTGTCAATTTTATTAATCTTTTCAAAAAAACAACTTCTAGTCTTGTTGATTTTTTCTATTGTCGTTCTATTTTCTGTTTCATTTATTTCTGCCCCAATCTTTATTATTTCTTTTCTTCTGATGACTGTAGACTTTTTTGCTGCTCTTTTTCTAATTGTTGAAGATGTTGGGTTAAAGTTTTATTTTGTCTCTTTCTCCTATTTTGATGTGTGCATTTATTGCTATAAATTGTCTTCTGATCACTGCTTTTACAGTGTCCCAAATATTTTAATATGTTGTGTTTTCATTCTCATTTGATTCAAGGAATTTTTTTTTTTATTTTTTAATTTTGTTTTTTTAATTGTATTACTCAGTCTTTTTCAAGGAGGGTGTTATTCATTTTCCATGAGTTTGTTCTTTTCCCATTGATCTTCCTAGTGTTGATTTCTATATAGAGAAGATTCTTTGCAGTATTCCAATGGCTTTAAATTTATTAAGGCTTGCTTTGTGGCCTAACATATGGTCTATCCAGAAGAACATTCCACGTGTACTGGAAATGAGTGTATATTGTGCTGTTGTTGCGTGACGTTCATTGTAGGTCTATAAGGTACTCTATAAGGTCAAGTTGGTGCATTGTGTTGTTTGGTTCTTCTGTGTTTTTGTTGAGCTTCTTTCCAGTTGTTCTATCTTTGATTGAAAGTGGTGCATTAAAATCTCCTACTACAACTGTGGAGTCATCTATTTGTCTTTTCAATTCTGTTAAAATCTAATTTATGTATTCTGAGGCTCTTTCATTGGGTGCATAAATATTTATTATGGTTATGTCTTCTTCTTCAATCAATCCTTTAATCAGTATATAATGTTTTCCTTATCTCTTATGATAGGTTTTGTCTGAAAGTCAATTTTATCAGAAATTAATATTGATACTCCTGCTCTTTGTTTGATGTATCTTTTTCCAACCTTTGATTTTTAGTCTATTTTTGCCTTTCTTTCTAAGGTGTGTCTCTTGTAGACAGCATATTGAATGGTTATGTTTTCTTATCCCATCTGGAACTCTCTGTCTCTTGAATGGTACATTTAATCCATTGTCATTCAGTGTAATTATCGACAACTATGAATTTGTTGCTGTCATTTTGTTATATGTTTTTCATGGTGTTGCTGATTTCTTTGTTCCATGTAATTTTCTGTGCTGAGTTTGTTTTCTTTATGAATCATGTTATCATTTCCTTCATTGCTACTGTTTTAGTATTTGATAAATATTTGTGCTTGTCCTCTTTTTTAGTTTGATGTGAAGGCTTATCATTTTTCTTTAAGGTTGCACTGTAATTTATAATTTTCTTCCCAAGTTTAGAACAGTCTATTCTATCTTGCAATTGTCTTGACTTCCTCTTCATTTAGAAGTTCTGTAACTACACAATTTTCCATCTTTTTGGCTTGTAGTTTTCTTCATTTGCCGATTGATGCATCTGGCTCCCTGTTTACAATCTTGTAATCTCATTTATTTTGGATACTTCCATAACTGGATTGGTTTCTGTGTTATGTTATCATGTGTGTTAATGGCCAGTTGTTGCTTGCTGTTTCTGGTTCTCTGTCCAAAGGACTCTCTTTACTATCTCTTGTAAAGTTGGTCTGGTTTTAACAAATTTCCTTACTTTCTGCTTATCTGGAAATGTCCTAATTTCACCATCATTTGAGGGACAATTTGAGGGACAGTTTCACCAATTTGAGGGACAATTTTGCTGGGTATATAACTCTTGGTTGGAAATTTTTTTCTTTCAGGGTTTTAGATATACCATCTCATTGCTTTCTTGCCTTCATGGTTTCTGTTGAGAAATCAGAGCTAAGTCTTATTGGTTGCCTTTTGTAGGTGACTTTTCATTTTTCCCATGCTGCTATCTGGATTCTTTCTTTGTCTTTGGTTTTAGTGAGTTTGCTGATGATATGTCCTGGTGATTTTCTTTGGAGTCTGTCCTGTTTGGGGTTCATTGGACTTCTTGCATGGATATATTCTCATCTTTCATCATATCAGGGAAATTCCCTTCCAACAAATCTTTGACAATTTTCTCTATGGTTTTGTCTGTGTCTTCCTGTTCTGGAATTCTGATTACATGTACATTATTCCTTTTGATGGTATCCCATATGAACTTTAGGCTTTCTTTGTTTTGTTTTTATCTCTTTTCTGATTGATCCCTTTCCAAAAAAGTATTGAGGTATTTGTCTTCAATATCACTAAATCTGTCTTCATTGATTCAATTCTACTCCTTTGCTCACTCAATGTGTTATCTATTTCTGAGAATTTGGTAGTAATCTTCTGGATTTCTATCTGTAGATTTTGTATCATTTCTAATTCTTCATTTATTTTGTAATTTTTTTTCTTGTATTGTCCTCTGAACTTGTTCTAGGATTTATCTGTGTTTTCCTCATTTTTTTCAGTGTTTTCCATGATCTGTCCCTCTATCTGTAGAAGATATCTAAATACAATTCTTTTGAATTCTTATTAGGGAGTTCCAATGCTGCTGCTTCTTCAGGGATGTGTTCTCAGTCTGTATGTTGATCCCTTGTTTCTACTGCTTTATCTTGCTTCTTTGTGTGGACTATGATTGTCTGTTGTCTCTGAGACATTGTGATGTTTTTATGTTTATATTTAATTGGTGATTGTACGTTGGAGTGATTCGCCCAAGATTTTCATTTTCTTTGTATGTTATCTGAGTAAGCAGGATACTTTGCTCCTCTGTTCACTAATTGGTAGCACTTATGCCCTCAGCACCTGTCTCCTTTCCCATTGTCCATGTTGTCCTTGGCAAGCAGAGCCTATCCTTAGGTCCCTGGAATCTGAATGAGAATGCTATCACTTTAAATATTCAAATGGCCACCTCTTGTAAACATTCAAAATGGCTGCACCCTCCAAACAACCAAAAGTCCACAGCATAGTTTGTCTCCTTCTTTGCTGTTTCTCTTTCTATTCATCAGCCACCAGCACAGTCATCCATCCAGCCCTTGGTGAGCAGGGCTGATTTTAAGGTTAATTCTCAGATTCTAACATCACTTGGAAATATTCAGGCTGGACATGATGTCAGGATAGCTGAGAAGCTGCACCTCCGCTTGTCTCCTTACTCACTATTTTCATTCAGATTCTTCTACTAACTGTCTTTGTGTCAATTGGTTTCTCTTTTCTTTGTTGAAGAGGGTCTGTGTAGCTTAACTGCCTAGTACACCATCTTACCAGAAGTCAAAAAAATCTTCAATTTCTTCATCTTTGGCTTTAGTGGTTAGTGTGTAAATTTGAAAAATAGTCATATTAACTGGTCTTCCTTGTAAGAGTATGGATGTTATCCTATTATTAACAGCTTTTTGTAGTTCAGAACAGATTTTTAAATATTCTTTTTCACAGTGAATACAGTGGAATGCCTCTTCAACTTCCTGGCATAGCTTTCCTTTTTATCTGCAAAAGTCTGCAAGGCTATCTGTTAAATAGAAATATAAGTGTTTGTAAGAAAAAAGAACTATAGACTGGACAAATAAAACTTTAAATAGTGTCAAGATTGGATTACATCCCCCAGGAAGATATATATTAAAGTCTTAATCCCTGGTACCCGTAAATGTGACCATGTTATGAACTAGGGTCCTTGAAGATGTTGTCAGTTAGCATGAGGTCATACTGTTGTCCTTATAAAGGAGGAGAAGAGATAGTCACAGAGAGCAGGCAGCCATGTCAAGATGGAGGCATATTTGAGTGATGTGTTTACAAACCAAGAAACACTAAAGAGTGATTGCCAGTTATCACTAGAAGCTATCAGATGAGTATGGAACAGATTCTCCCTCAGAGCATTCATAAGAAATCAACATAGCTATCACCCTAATTTGGACCTCTAGCCTCTAGAATTGTGAAACTATTAATTTCTGTTCTTATAAGCCACCTATTTTGTGGTATTTTGTTACAGCAGCCATACAAAACTAGCACAAATAGTATAGAAGAATGATTAGAAGATCAGGCTTTAGAATCAGGAATATCTGGTTTAGAAACCAAACTTGCCACTTAATAAACGAGAACAAAAAACCCACTGCCATCAAATCAATTCCAACTTATAGTGACCCTATAGAACATATTAGATCTGCACCATAGATTTCAAAAGCTGTAAATCTTTGTGGGAGTAGACTACCTCATCTTTGTCCCACAGAGCAGCTGGTGAGTCCAAACCACTGACCTTTGGTTAGCAGCCAAATGCTTTAACAACTATGCTACCATAGTTCCTTATTTGCCACTTAATAGTTCTATGAAATTGAATGAGTTCTTTTACATCCCTAAACAACAATTTCCTCATCTGTGAATTCTCATTAATGGCAATAATTATCTCATGCTTACTATGATGATTAAATTAACACTTGGATTAGATAACATATGTAAAGCACTTAATGAAGTACCTGACACAGGATAAGATCTTCATAATCATATTTATAGACACAAGAAAGCTACCACAGGCAAGAAGATTCACTGGTTTCACTTTCAACCCTTCAAACCCTCACATCCCTCTCCCCCAGGAAAAAGAACAGTTGCTATCCAGTCACTTCTCATTCATGGAGATCCCATGTGTGTCATAGTAGAAGTGAGCTCATTAGAGTTTTCAGTAGCTGGCTTTTTGAAAGTAGACCACTGGGGCTTTCTTCCTTGGTTCCTCTGAGTGGACTCAAACCACTAACTTTTTGCTTAGTAGTTGAGTGCATTAACTATTTGCATCATCCAGGGACTCCAGTTTCACTTTAGCCACTCCTCAAAAGTGATATAATTTTATATTAATGCATGAGTTAAGTACAGGTTACGCAGCTTGAAGATTTTAAATATTTATAGTATACTGTAGCACTTAATTTAACAACAGACTATTGATTTATTGTAAGCTTTCTAGCTACACCAGCTTTTTTTTCCACTTCAAAATAAAAATACTTGTCTTAAAGAAAAGTATAAGTTTTAACATATTCTAACCACAATCCCATTTTTACATGCATTTAAAAAGCCAAGAGTGTTTTTCAGTCTAGTGTAGGATGAGAATCTGAATGACAATATTTGGCAAATTTGGAGCCACGTGCCAGCTAAGCACAGAAATCAATCAACAAAATTTCTCTCACTGAATAACGACACAGAGAGGTGCACAAGAGGTTACATACAGACAAAAAAGAAGAGCACTTTTACATACACAGTATTGCATTATCAGTAATAACAACCATTAATCTACAGGCTGATACATAGATAGGCAGCATAAATAATCAGGTGTGGTATGGATAGGCAAAAAGGAATATATCCATGACCATATATAAGTTTGGCAGGTGATATTTCTATGTATGTATTTGTATGTGCTATAAGAATGTCTCTCTATATAATAGGAGCTCTGGTGGCATAGTGCCTAAGGCATTTGACTGCTAACCAGAAGGCTGGAAGTTCAAACCCACCAGCCACTCCTTGGAAGGAAGGTTTGGCAATCTACTTCTGTAGTAACACTGCCTCGGAAACCCAAGGAGGGGATTCTATGAGTTGGATCTGACTCGACAGCAGTGAATTTGGTTTGTTTATATATATATGATAGTGCTAACAGGGCAAAGCTACAATAATTTCTTAACCACAGCAAAACATCCTGAGGGAAGTCACTGGGCCCAGGGGGTCAGGACCAAGGTCACAGGGGATATCAAGTTCAAATGGCATAATATACTACATAGAAACATTGTTCTATATCCTACTTCATTGAGTATGGACTGGGGTCTTAAAAGCTTGCAAGTGGCCATCTAAGATGCAACAAGTGGTCTCTCCTCATCTGGAACAAAGAAGAATGAAGGAAAATAAAGATGCATGAAAACAATTAGTCTAAGGGACTAGTGGACCATGCAAACTTCTGCCTACATGCCCCTGAGACCAGAAGAACTAGATGGTTCCTGGCTACTGCTGACAACCACTCAAAAAGAGATAAAAATAGAAGATCCTGGCTATGATCCAGGGAGACCTTCCCCTTCAGGGATCAGCCTCTTCAGGCTCTTGTCTTCTACTGACCAAGAATGAAGAGGAGAGGCTTAGGTTTTTCACACACAAAAAAAGTTTCATTAAGGGTAAGAGAAAGAGACAGTAGCTCATAAGCATAGGCAGAGGAACCAAGCAATGCTAGCCTTTATCTCCCTCAGTCAGCGGCTGCCTGAGAGAAGCTCTTAGCTTCAGTGGGCTATGAGCAGAAGGCAGAGATGAAGCCCAAGGTTGAAAGGCTTTTGCCTAGCCTGGTACTTTGAACTCGGACTTAAAGCCTCCAAAATTGTAAGAGAATAAACTCCTATTAGTTAAAGCCATTCCATTTGTGGTATATTCTTGTCCAGAGCAGCACAAGATAACCAAAACAGTACATAAATCTTCTCATCGCATCCTCTTTGTATATAACCCTCTCATCATTATATAAAAATAAATAAATAAAGCTTCTCTCTATTCAAGTCTGGATTGTTTTTTTATTTGACATTTGCCTGTTAAATCCTTTCTAAGCTTCACTGGACTTCATGCAGGCAGAGTCTGCCTCTGTTTTTCACAATTATATCCCATAATGGTGTTGAAGGAAGAAGTTGAAGCTACACTGAAGGAATTGGTGAAAAACAAGGCTACAGGAATTGATGGAATACCTACTGAAATGTTTCAACAAACGGATGCCACACTGGAGGCACTCACTTGTCTATGCCAGGAGATTTGGAAGACAGCTACCTGGCCAATTGACTGGAAGAGATCCATATTTTTATCCATTTCAAAGAAAGGTGACTCCACAGAATGTGGAAATTATCAAACAATATCATTATCAAACTCAAGTAAAATCTTACTAAAGATAATTCAAAAATGGTTGCAGCAGCACATTGACAGAGAACTTCCAGAAATGCAAGCTGGATTCAAAAGGGAACATGGAGTGAGGGATATCATAGCTGATGTCAGATGGATCTTGGCTCAAAGCAAAGAATACCAGAAAGATATTTACTTGTGTTTTATTGACTATGCAAAGGCATTTGATTGTGTGAATCATAACAAATCGTGGATAACATTGAGAACAATGGTAATTCCACAACACTTGATTGTACTCATGAGGAACCTGTACATAGACCAGGAAGCTGTCATTTGAAAAGAACAGGAGGATACTGCATGATTTAAAATCAAGAAGGGAATGTGTCAGGGTTGTATCATTTCACCATGTTCATTCAATCTGTATGCTGAGCAAATAATCCAAGAAGGTGGACTATAAGAAGAAGAATGTGCCATCAGGATTGGAGGAAGACTCATTAACAACCTGAGATACTCAGATGACAAACTTTGCTTGCTGAAAGTAAGGATGACTTGGAGCACTTACTGATAAAGACTGAAGGCTATAGTCTGCAGTATGAATTGCACCTCAATAATAATTAAAAAAAAATCTTCACAACTGGACCAATAAGCAGCACCATGATAGATGGACAAAAGATTGAAGTTGTCAAAGATTTCACATTACTTGGTTTTACAATCAATGCCAATGGAAGCAGCAGTCAAGACATAAAAGACGTATTGCACTGGGTAAATCTGTTGCAATAGCCCTCTTTCAAGTGCAGAAGGGCAAAGATATATCTCTAAAGACTAAGATGAGCCTAACCCAAGCCACGGTATTTTTAATTGCCTCATATGCATGTGAGAGCTGGACAATAAATAAGGAAGACTGAAGAAGTGTTGATGCTTTTGAGTTGTGGTGTTGGTGAAGAATGCTGAAAGGACTGTGGACTGCTAAAAGAACTAACAAGTCTGTCCTGGAAGAAGTGCAGCTGGAATGCTGCTTGGAAACAAGAATGGCCATACTTTGTCTCCCCTTCTTTAGTCATATTATCAGAAGGGACCACTCTCTGGAGAAGGATGTCATCCTTGTTAAAGTGGAGGGTCAACGAAGGAGGGGAAGGCCCTCAACAAGATGGGTTGACACGGTGGCTGCAGCAATGGGCTCAAGTATAGTAAGGGATTGAGAGGGTGGCACAGGACCGGGCAGTGTTTCATTCTGTGTACATAAGGTGGCTATGAGTCGGAGATGACACCATGGCATATAACAACAACAGCAACATATCCTATAATATATGATGGGTACTCACCAAGCATTTGTTGTGTGAATGACTCAAACCTCATTTCTTTTATACTGATAATTTTCCTGTTAGACAATAGAAAAATTAAAATGTCCAAAACTAGCACTTAGAGTTTGCACCAGTCATTTGAACAATTTATTACTCATATCAGTTTTGAATGAAATAAGCTAAATCTTTTGTTATGGTTCCTTTTTCCCTCATAAATAATGAGCACATATTAGATGTCCAGTAAATACCTACTGTCTTAGGCTGGGTTCTCTAGAGGAACAAAGCCAGTGAAGCATATATATGTACTTTAGATTTTTTTTTTTTATTGCCATCAGGTCAATTTTGACTCAAAGTAACCCTATACGACCAAGTAGAACTGTCCCATAGGGTTTCCATCGCTGTAATCTTTATGGGAACAGAGTGCCAAAATTTTCTCCCACAGAGTGGCTGGTAAGTTTGAACCACCAAAGTTTGATTAGCAGTTGAGCACTTAATCATTAGCAGCTGAGTACTTAACTACTACACCACCAGCACTCCTTACAAATTTAAATAGAGGAATTTATTTCAAGAAATGACTCATATAGTCATGGAGGTGGGCAAGTCCCAAATCTATGGGTCTGCTGACTCACATGGTTCCTGGGGCTGAAGAACCCAAAACAGACTGGTCAGAAAGCAGGCTACTGGCTCATGGGGCTGCAGCAGCTGATGAATCCCAAAATCTGCAGATCAGATGGAAGGCTGCTGTCTGACTTCCCAGAACCAGAAGTCAGAGGATAACAAGTTAGATGCAGGACACAGAAAGAGAGAGAAAGAGCTTTGTCATATGTATACTGGATGTAGGCCACACGTCCATGGAAATGGATTGACTTCCAACTGATTGGCTTTCAACTGATTGATTGGCTTTTCAACTGATTGGCTACTCACATCATATCACAAAATCTGATTACATTATATTATGTTATGAAAGAGCAATCAGCCCAATATCTACCAACCTACTGAGAATCATAGCCTAGCAAAGTTGATACATAACATTAATCATCACATCTACTATATTAAACTTAATTTTTAATCTTTTCCACTTCGTTTTAAGAATGATTCTCATTGCCGTCGAGTCAGATCCGACTCATAGCAACCCCTCTTTGGGTTTCCAAGGTAGTATCACTACAGAAGCAGATTGCCCAATCTTCCCTCTCAGTAGAGGCTGGTGGGTTTGAACCACCAGCCTCCTGGTTAGCAGTCAAAAGCTGTAGGCACTACACTACCAGAGTGCCCTAAGAATGATTTGCATAGGACTTCTGGTAAGATGGAGGACTAGGCAGACAAGCGACACAGACCCTCTTCAGCAAAGAAAAGAAAAACCAATTGAGAGAGATATAGAAGATAGTCCTGGAGCCCTGAGTTTGAAAGGAACTATGCAAAAATGGATTAGGCATCAACTAGTGGAAAAACCTGAATGAAAACAGTACGTACAGAGATGGTTGGATCTGCAGACTGTCAGCTACTCTGATAGGACAAACAGGCTGAATATTTCCAAGTGGTGTTGGGACCTGAGAATTGATCTATAGATCAGCCGTGGTCACCAAGGGCTGCACAGATTACTGCACTGGTGGCCTATGAATAGGAAGGGAAACATCAAGGAGGGAGACAACCTGAGCTGTTGATTTTCCACTGTCCAGAGGATGCAAGCATTTTGATTGTTTACACATGGCAGCCATTTTGGATATTTAAAGTGCTGGAGAGCACAGCCATTTTGAATGTTTAAAAGTGGTGGCCATTTTTTATATTTGACATGACTGAAGGCGCAGCCATTTTGAATCTTTACAAGTCGCAACCATTTTGGATTTTAAGTGATAGCATTCTCATCCAGATTCCAGGGACTTAAGAATATGCTCTGTTTGCCAAGGTTGTCAGGGACATACGAGAGGCTGACAACAGGAAAGGGGACAGGTGGTGAGTGTATAAGTGCTGCCCACTAGCAAATAGGGGATCACAGTATCCTGCTTGCATAGATAACATACAAATAAAACAAAAATCATGAGAAAGTCATTCCAACATACATTCATCAATTAAATATAAACACAAAAATGTCACAATGCCATGGAGACAACAGAGCATTACAGTGCACACAAAGAAGCAAGATAAAGCAAGAGAGACAAGGGACCAGGATACAGACCCAAAATATATCCCTGAGGAAGATGCAGCATTGGAACTTCCTAATAAGGAATTCAAAGGAATTATATTTAGGTATCTTTAATGAAATGAGAGATAGATCAAGGAAAACTCAGAGAAAAGCCTAGAACAATTGCAAAAGACAATACAAGAACAGAATGACAAAATTTATGAAAAATTAGAAATGATACAAAATCTACACACAGGAATCCAGAAGATTAATACTAAATTTTGAGAAATAGATAAGACATTGAATGGGCAAAGGAGCAGAACCAAATCAATGGAAGACAGAATTAGGGAGATTGAAGGCAAATACCTGAACACTTCTTTGGAAAGGGATAAATCAGAAAAAAGATCAAAACAAAATGAAGAAATTCTAAGGTTCATGTGGGATACCATCAAAACGAATAACCTACATGTAATAGGAATTCTAGGGAGCTCTGGTAGCATAGTGGCTAAGGCACTTGACTGCTAACCAGAAGGCTGGCAGTTCAAACCCACCAGCCACTCCTCGGAAGGAAGG
>NW_006921800.1:3195549-3199187 GCF_000298275.1 Orycteropus afer afer | reverse complement strand
AACCCAGCTATGGAAGTATCCAAAGTAAATAAGCCTACAAGATTGTAAACAGGGAACCAGAGACATCAATTGACAAATGAGGACAACTACACACCTAAAAGAGGGAAAAAACTGTGTCGTTACAGAACTTCTAGATGGTAAGGAAGTCAACGATAAGATAGAACAGACTGTTCTAAACTTGGGAAGAAAACTATAAATCACAGGGTAACCTCAAAGAAATATGATAAAGCTTCACATCAAAAAAGAGGGCCAGCATAAATATTCAGCAACTACTAAAATTATAGCAATGAAGGAAGTGATAGCATGATTCATAAACAAAAAAAGTTCAGCATAGAAAATTATATGGAACAAAGAAATCGACACCACAATAAAGCACATATCAAAAATGACAGCAACAAATTCATATTTGGTGATAATTACATATCTGGCAAGGGACTTATCTCTAAGATTTATCGCAGAAGAGTGGATGGCCAAACTATGGTACATACATCTAAGGGAATGCTATGCAGCAGTAAAGAATAATGTAGAGTAAAACACTGCATAATATGGATTAACCTGGACAATATTATGCTCAGTGACATAAGTCAATCACAGAAGGACAAATATAGTATTAGTTTGTTGTTGTGGAGGGTCAAGGAAAGGTTTATATATGGAGGAAAACTTTCTTTGTTGGTTGCCAGGGGTGAAAGGGGAGGGGAGGGAATAAAAAAAAAAATGCATTGACCCATGTCACTTTAATTTTATGTATTTCACTGTACATAAATTGTATTTCAATAAAATGCATTAAAAAAAAAAATGCATCTCATTGCTGTCGAGTCGGATCCGACTCATAGCGACCCCTCCTTGAGTTTCCAAGGCATTATCACTACAGAAGCAGATTGCCCAATCTTCCTTCTTAGGAGTGGCTGGTGGATTTGAACTGCTAGTTAGCGGTCAAAGGCCTTAGGCACTACGCCACCAGAGCTCCCTAAGAATGATTAGCATAGCCAGTTTCATTCTAACATAATCTAAAGGATATATAGCTTGTTCTTGAAAGTAAATGACAATTAATGAATTCATGAGCCTGAACATCTACAGACCATGAAAGCAAAGCTAATTCTTATAATAGAGACAGAGTATAAGTTTTGAATTAAGAAAGAATAAGATATCCTTATGCTAGTTTAATACTAATGTTTCCTTATCCATTAGGCATGGTGAAGAGAGAAGATAATGTGTCCATCTGGTTTCATGTCCAAAATGATTGTGTTAAATAAGGCCAGCAAGATATTCCATGACTGCAAAACTCATTTTCTTTACCTATTTTAAACCATTCAATGGCAACCTATTCTGAGCAAATTGAACAAGGGAGCTAAGCCTTCATAGAGGAGAAGGTAGGGCCAATTTCAGTTATATAAATGTAACTAATTTTAAAAAAATGCAGTTTTTCCTCAATAGTTTATTAGTATATCATCTAAATGAAATTAGTTTTTACACTGATAGTTCCCATTAGTAAACTCCTGAACAATAAAACAGATGGCATCATTCTGGATCATATTAAAGGCTTGATTCCTTTAGAAGAACAGATGTAGCTGTAAAATATTAAGGTTACAAGTAAACAAAGGCTTAATCCCAATGTTTTTAGAAAAAATGTATTTTTAAATTTATTTAAAAATTCTTGCCTGAAATATTTCATAAGTGCCTTTGTTCACACTGAGGATAGAGTTTGGGTTTTTCCACATATATATTCCATTTCACTGTTCTGTAAGCAGTGTACAACAACTGTTTTTGCCTTAAATATGGATATTTTCATTTATATTTAATTTTGTCTCAAATATTTTGCTTTGAATTTGCAGTTCGCCTAACATACTTGTGAAATGCATTAGGAAATTTACTGATTTCCTAAAACATGTGAATTCCAAAGGAAAACTAGCTTCTTCTTTCTCAGAATATAATCTAACATTTCCTATAGGATCGCCCTGAGTAGGAATCGACTTGAAGGCAATGGATTTAGTTTGGGATTTAATTAAACTACTTGTAGATTAGGAGACATAATAATAAAGATTGAAAATTCAATGAAAAACTTTGGAATATCTCTTCAAATACAGATCTTTCTCCTCTCTCCTTCTATGACAGAGCAACAATAAGTTAATATTTCACATATACCAAATTGTAGTACCTAAAGCATTTGACTGCTAATCAGAAGGCTGGCTGTTCGAACCCACCAGCCACTCCTCAGAAGGAAGATTGGGCAATCTACTTCTGTAGTGATACACCTCAGAAATCCAAGGAGGGGTCATTATGAGTCCAATTGACGACGGCAGTGAGTTTGGGTTTTTTTTTTTTTTTTTTTTTCCATTCTTAGTCTTAATAAACAAGCAGTGTTTCCTTTTGTTCATCCTGTTTCCTGTTTTATTTATTTCTCATCTTTTTATTTCCTTTCCTCACCTTTCTTCAACTTTTTGAGCTGGTGTTTACCCCACTATTTTCAAATTAAGCTTCAAATAAACATCTATGTATTTTTTTAAAAAGCAACTTTGGTGAGAACTTCCACTGCCACTCAATTGTAAATAGGTTGTAATTTCCACTGTGATTTCCCCTTTAATTCTTTATAAAAACTCAAACCCACTACCATCTATTCTGACTCATAGCAACCCCCACTGGGTTTCTGAGGCAGTAAATCTTTATGAAGTAGATTGTCTCATTTTCCTTCCCTGCAGTGACTGGTGAGTTTGAACCATCAACCTTCTGGTTAGCAATCAAATGCCTCAGGCACTACGCCATTAGAATTCTTCTTGGGTTTATATAGCAGTATTTTGTTTTTCAGTTTACAAACATATGGGTTTTTTCTAAAAAATTTCCTATTCTTTGCTTATACCTTAATGCACTGTGTTCAGAGGACATGTTTGACCTTCATTGAAACTTCTTTTGAGACCAAGTACCTGGTCAATTTTTAATACTGTTTCATGTGTTCTTTAAAAGAATATAAATTTTCTTTTTTAGTGGGTGCAGATCAAGCTTTCTATTTTGTTCAATATTATTATCTAATTTTTGGTTACTTGATCTATCAATTTCTGATAAAAAATTGTTAAAAATATCTCAATGTGATTGTGAATTTGTCAAATTGACTTGAACTGTGTCAGTATTGATTTTATATATTTTGAAGCAAATTTGATTATGTGGAAGTTCATAATTTTTATATCTTATTGATGTAGTCTTCTTTTTATTAATATAAAATTGATATTCCTTTTTCTTTACTGATGCTTTTGCCTTAGTTTCTTCCTGGTCTTATTTGCTATGTCAGCTTTGTTTTGATTATGATTTTTCTGATTGTATTAATGCTGTATGATTTAATTTCAGAGTTAGCTCCTGGATGTATCATATAGCCAGATTTTGAAATGTTTATCCAATCTTATTATCTATCTTTTAATAGTGAAAATTAATCCATACACATTTATTGACTCTTCATGTATCTTAATATACTTGGTCATATTTCCACCATTTTCTTTTTGTTTTCACTTTTTCTCCTTTGTTGCATTCTATTAGATTGGTAGTTTTATAAAAAGAAGAAAAATAGTTAACATTTCTTGAGCATTTAGGAGGAGCTCTGGTAGCATAGTGGCTAAGACACTTGCCTGCTAACCAGACGGCTGGCGGTTCAA
>NW_006921800.1:3183423-3189169 GCF_000298275.1 Orycteropus afer afer | reverse complement strand
AAGAAGGGCTGCTTGTGCACAGGGAGACAGCTCAGGGGGCAGGAGTGCATGGCATGATGGACACTGGGAAGAGGTGGCTGTGGGGAGGAAGTGGGAGGGGAGCTGTTGCGTTGTGGTAAACTGTGGTCAATGTCATGAGATGAAGTGTATGTGAACTGCTGTATGGAAAGTGAATTTACTCTGTAAATCTTCACCCAAATCACAATAAAAAAAAAAAAAAATCAGAACATGGAATGTATGAAGTATGAGTCTAGGAAAATTGGAAACATTTGAAAATCAATATCCTAGAATTAGTGAGCTGCAATGGATTGATATTAGTAGCCATTTTGAATTAAACATATGGTCCACTATGTCAAGAATGACAAATTGAAGAGGTATGACATCATCAAAAAGCACATTTCAAGACCCATCCTGAAGAATATACACTGTCAGTGGTAGGATAATATCTATATGCTTATGCAGAAGACCATTTAATACTATTCTTATTCAAATTTACCCACCAAATAATGGCAGGGAGCTCTGGTAGCACAGTGGCTAAGGCACTTGATTGCTAACCAGAAGGCTGGCGGTTTAAACCCACCAGCCACTCCTCGGAAGGAAAATGGGGCAATCTACTTCCATAGTGATACTGCCTTGGAAAACCCAAGCGAGGGGTCGCTATGAGTCAGGTCTGACTCGACAGCACATAACAACAACAACAACTAATGGCAAAGATGAAAAAAGATTTTTACCAACTTCTGCAGTTGGAAATTAAACAAACATGCAACCAAAGTGCATTGATAATTACTGGTGATTCGAATGCAAAGTTGGAAATAAAGAAAAAAGATTGGTAGTTGGAAAATACAACCTTGATGATGAAATTGATATATTTCATTGTGGTCATGTGGAACCTGTACATAGACCAAGAGGCAGTTGTTCGAATAGCACAAAGGGATATTGTGTGTGCTTTGGTTACCTAGTGCTGTTCTGATAGGAATATACCACAAATGGGTGACTTTAATAAATGGGAGTTTATTCTTTTACAATTTTGGAGACTAGAAGTCTGAGTTCAAAGTGCCAGACTCTAGGGGCTGAGCGAAAGCCCCTTGGCCTTGGGCTTCAGTTCTGCCTCTTGCTCCTGACCCATTGAAGGAGGCTTTCTTGACTCTGGCAGCTGCTGATTGCTGAGGCTGACAAACACAGGGTTGACCAGTAAAAAGGCACAGTCCCAATATTATCAAACCACACAGCAGGCCATTCATTCAAGTCCCAAGATCAGCAGACAACATGGCTGCCATTGAGATAAAGACTGGGCCAAATGCAGGGTCCAAGCATGCCAAAAACATCCAGACCTTTCTCAATGTGTCTCCTTATATACTGGAAGCAGAACACATCTTAAGGCAGCTCCAGAAGATTCCACCATAGAGTGGATTACCAATCTCACCATGAGGAATAACTATATCCAGCTGTCAAGCTACTCAAAACCAGGCCCAGCCAAGTTATAACATAACCTTAATTACCATAGTGTGGTTTAAAATCAGGAAAATGTGTGTTAAGGTTGTATCTTTCACCATACATATTCAATCTGTGTGCTAAGAATATAATCCCAGAAGCTGGATTTTATGAAGAAGAGTGGAGCATCAGGATTTGTGAGAGACTCATTAACAACTTGAGATATACAGATAACATAAACTTGCTTGTGGAAAGTGAAGAGGACTTGATGCACTTACTGATGAAGATCAAAGACTATAGTTTTCAGTGTGGATTACACCTCAACATAAAAAAAACAAAAATCCTAACAACTAGACCAACAAGCAATAACATGATAAATGGAGAAAAGATTGAAGCTGTCAAGAATTTAATGTTATTTGGATCTACAATCAAGGCCCATGGAAGCAGCAGTTAAGAATCACACAACCCATTGCATTTGGCAAATCTGCTGTAAAATACCTTTTAAAAGTATTTTAAAGCAAAGATGTCATTTTGAAGACCAAAGTGTTCCATACCAAGTCATGGTATTTTCATGGCTTCATATACAAGCAAAAGATAGACAATGAATAAAGAAGACTGGTGGCACTTTGGTTAAGGTGTTAGGCTGCCAAGTAAAAGATCAATGATTTGAACACACCAGCTGCTCTGTGGTAGAAAGATGAGGCCGTTTGCTTCTGTAAAGATTTGCAGCCTTGGAAAACCTACGTGAGTTGCTTTGAGTCAGAATCTACTCAATGGCAGTGCGTTTGTGGGTTGGGAAAAGAATTATGCATTTGAATTGTGCTGTTGGCAAAGAATACTGAATATACTGTAAACTGCCAAAAGGCCAAAGAAATGTGTCATGGAAGAAGTACAGCCAGGATGCTCCTTAGAAGCAAGTATGTTGTTGTTATGTGCTGTCGAGCTGGCCCCGACTCATAGAGACCCTTCCTTGTGTTTCTGAGGCAGTATCACTATAGAAGTAGGACTGCCCAACCTTCCTTCTGAGGAGTGGCTGATGGGTTTGAACCACCAGCCTTCTGGTTAGCAGTCAAGTGCCTTGGGCACTATGCTACCAGCAAGTATGGTGAGACTTTATCTCAAGTATTTTGGGCATGTAATCAGGAAGGTCTAGTCCCTGGAGATGGACATCATGCTTGGTAAAGTAGCACCCAAACCCAGTGCCATCGAGTCAATTCTGACTCATAGAGACCCCCAATGGGTTTCTGAGGCAGTAAATCTTTATGGAAGTAGATTGCCCAGTCTTGCTTTCATGGAGTGGCTAGTGAGTTTGAACCACCAACCTGCTGGTTAGCAGTCAGACAACCAGAGCTCCAGGTAAATTAGAGGATCAGCAAAAGAAAGGAAGACCTCAGTGAGAAGGATTGACACAGTGGCTGCAACAATGGGCTCAAACATAACTGGTTATAAGCATGCCACAGGACCAGACAGTGTTTTGTTCTGTAGTAACTAGGGTCCCTATGAGTCAAAATTGTCTCATTGGCACCTAACCACAACAATCTTTGTTTCTGTGAAAGTGAACTTGTTTAGAGGTAAGATTTTTGTTTGGTTATCAATTAAATTAAATGAAGCCATACCAGAGTAGGGTAGATCTGATCTTAATCCCTTCTGAGTGGTGTCTGTTAAAAAGGGAGAAGAGACACAGAAACAGGGACGCACAGAGGAAACACAACATGTGAGGATCCACCTGTTTTCTAGCTTCCAGATCTAGCTTCCAGAACTAACCTTTAGAACTAACCTCCAGAACTAGCCCCCAAAAATGTGAAAACAAATTTGTTTTTAAAGCCACTCAACTTAATTAACAATTGTTTAATACATTTTGTTAAGGCAACCCTGGGAAACTAAGACAAGGATATAACATGGAAATTTCTCCAAACATCAAGAAAGATAATGGTATTCATACCAAAAAATCAAACACACTGCCATCGAGTCAGACCCAACTCATAGTGACCCCTCCTTGGGTTTCTGAGGCGGTATCTCTACAGAAACAGATTGCCCAATCTTCCTTCCTAGGAGTGGCTGGTGGATTTGAACTGCCAGACTTCTGGTTAGTAGTTACATGCCTTAGAGCCTGGTAAATGCATTGTGGACACTATTTGTTGAATGAATGACTGAATTATGAAATGCCATTCTCATTTTGCATATCTCTCATTCTAACAAAAATTACTATGCTTTTCATGTTAAGAAAAGAGGATTTCCTATATTCTTTTTTCTTCATGGGGTGAAGGTAGGGGAATTAATAATAGCTTCTGGGGACTGTTGTTGAAATGGTTTAAATGAAAACAGATGCAGAATAATTACTCAATGTAGCCTGGTTAAGTTGCTAAAGTTCAAGGACTAAGAAAAAAAAATACTTTAGTCATCCAATGGAAGAAATTAAGTCACTTACAAAGAGAAAATCAAGCTGGCCTCAGACATCTTCCCAATATTCAATGCCAGAAAACAACAGAGAAACAACGTGTTCCCAAAGAATATTATACCTCCCAAAAATATTGTTCACATTAAAAGGGCAACAACAATCACAAGCTTGAATCAAAATAAAAATATTCTTAAATAGAGAAGTTGTGGCACAACAACTGGTGACAAGATTTATGGCAGAATTGAAATGGTATATGCTTGAAACTTTAAAAATACAATCTTAAGTAACAAATTGGAGCTCTAGTAGCGTAGTGCCTAAGGCACTTGACTGCTAACAGAAAGCTGGAGGTTTAAACCCTCCAGCTACTTCACGGAAGGAAGGTCGGGCAATCTACTTCCAGTAGTGATACAGCCCTGGAAACCCAAGCAGGGGTTGCTATGAGTCAGGTCTGACTCCACTGCACATAACAACAACATGTAACAAATTAGGAGAAAGAATAATGGGAGTGGGGCTAAACATAAAAGTACAAATATTTTCATTTTTTATAATAAGTAATGTATAACATAAAAAATGAAACATGGTCATGTAAGATTTTATCTTAGAAAATTAATGATGAGACACTCAGGTCTGACATGCATACGCTCATTAACTTCATTGCAAAATAGTCATGACAAAGCTTGCAAGTAAGACCTCACAACAGTCATTTAGAACCAGAGAATAAGAATTAACAGTTACAATTATAATGTTGGCTCAATGGTTAGAATCCGGATCTTCAGACATCTTACTTTTACCTTTAAAGAGAATTTTCAGGAGCAAGGCTTAACTATAGTTCAAATTTGGCAAAGGACACTCTTAACTAGGGTCTGAGGGCAGGCAGAGTTTCAGCAGGCTCTTGGTTCAACTCTGCCATTTCTCAGTTCCTGAGGAGAAATTTAGGGTTCATATGTGAATTTGTCATCTTGACTCTGCACAATAGGGCCAGAGTGATGTGGAAGACTAGCATGTTGTACAGCTTTTCCAAGGTTAGAGATAAGGGGAATGAGTTTTCTTTTCTTCAGAGTTAGAGATTAGAAAAGTTGTTTACTATGGAATACTACACAACGTTAAAGAACAAAGATGAACTTGCAAAACATCTCATAACATGGATGAACCTAGAGGACTAAGTGAAATTAGTCAATCACAAAAGGACAAATATTGTACAAAACTACAATTGTAAAAAGTCAAGAAAAGGATTTCACACAGAAAGAAATATTCTTTGATAGTTGCCAGGAGTGCTAGGGGAAGAGAAAACAAAACAAAACAAAACTGTGCACTCCAGAAGGTTACTTCTGCAAGCATGATATTGGACACTGGCAAGGAAGTTATTTGGTTTTGGTTTTTTTTTTTGGTGTTCTAATGAAACTAAAAAAAAAAGAAAGAAAGGTCATATAGACTTCTGTCTCAAGGCTAATTGACAAAGATTAACTATATTATGGCTTCTTTATCACAACACGTCAGGTTAAAGTCACCTTAAAGGTTGTTTACCACACTCTTCACATGCTTTTGTGTTTCTATGTCTAAATTCAGAAATTTTCTAAATAATTTTCTTATGATTTACAGGTTACTAATGACTTATAGTCCATGTTGGAAAGCCTCACAAAGGCGGATATATTTCTAAGTTCATCCTATGAGTGCTTATACATACACATTTTGAAAGCATAATAGTGACTTGTATCTTATGGGATTTGAGATTCTAACATACAGAACATATATCATGGAAAAATAGCTTCAAAGCCTTAATTTTTTCATAATTTTCTTATTGTTAGCCTTAGAGAAATGCTTTATAAAATAAATACTTATCTAAATTTATCAATTTCTTCAGTTACCTCCACTTTTTTTCTTCTCTTAAAATTTGTTGTTGTTGTTGTTGTTATTTGC
>NW_006921800.1:3180398-3183323 GCF_000298275.1 Orycteropus afer afer | reverse complement strand
CCTAAGGCACTTGACTGCTAACCAGAAGGCTGGCGGTTCAAACCCACCAGCCACTCCTCAGAAGGAAGGTTGAGCAATCTACTTCCGTAGTGATAGCTGCCTTGGCAACCCAAGGAGGGGTCACTACGAGTCGGGGCCCACTCAACGACACATAATAACAACAACATTGTTTAACAAGCTAAGATACAGATATAGTTAAACTAAAATAAGTAATACCAAAAAAAGGATGAATGTTTGCTTTTTAAAGTCATTTCAAGTATATACATTGCCTTGGTAGAGAACAATACTATTCCACCACACCTACTAAAAATTTTATGTTAATCTCTCATTCTCCTCACATAATATTCACATTTTAATCATGATTCATTTTGATTATTTGCATACAAAACTACTATTGTTTCAATATTAAGTCTATTTCTTCTAAAGCCAAGATCATTTTGTTATTTTATAAAAGCAATGGAGACTTCTTTTTCAGAAAGTTTAAGGCAGAATGCTCAAGGTTCATTCTTGCTGGTTTTGCTTTGCCTGGGCTTCTGCTTACTTTGAACCAGGTCAATCCTAAGAAGGCATACACTGCATTATTTTCTCTGGCTTCAAAAAAGGCACCATAGTCCTTGAGGTACTGACTTTCATTAAAAATCTGAGGTGGCAAAGGGTATCCTGTAGCTGGTCTACTACAGGATAGTGTAGTCTATGTTTTCAGGAACATTTTCTGTCATCCACTTCCGATTCTCTTCATTGGTTGCAATATCTTTTTCTTCAAATCCTATTTAGTGGCTTCCAAAAAACCAAGCACATCTTGCTGTTTCTTCTTAATTGCAGTAGAACCAGAGAAAGATGCAATATGCACACGAATCACCATCCTGAGAACAGCGGTTGCAGTTGTTTGGGTCCTGGAAAGGGATGCTGAGCAAATGTGGCAAGGGCTGGAATCTCTATTGCACTTTTCTTACAGTACTTTTTAAAATGCTTTTAAAGCTTTTCATTCACTGTAATTTTTAAAATATATTTATTGTGATTTGGGTGAGTTTATAGAGCAAATTCCTTTTCCATACAGTAGTTCATTCGCATTTTGTTTCATTCTATTGACTGCAATCCCCACAATGTAACAGCTCTCTTCTCACTTACTCCCTGTAGTTACCTCTTCCCTGTGTCTTTTTTTCCTATGCATTCCTGCTCCCTGAGCTATCTGAGTATCAGCAAATACTGTTCTGATCTCCCATGATTGATTGTTCTACAGAGTGTATCTACCTGGTATAAATGTTTACCCTATATGCCTGTCTGTTGTTTGGCTGGATGCCACAGGAGTGAGTTCAATTCCAGGTGTTAATGGTAACTAGGGGTCACTGCTTCAGGAATTTCACCACATTGTCATTGTTTTACAGTTTTACATTGGATAAGTATGCCACAATTTATTTATTCATTCTAATATCAATGTTTTGTTGGCTCTTTATTTTATTTTTTTAAAATAAACTTATGAATAGCAGCAACATTTGTTGTCTGATATAGGTCTAGGAGATGAGCCCCTCAAGTTGGAAGGCACTCAAAATATGACTGGAGAACAGCTGTTTCCTCCAAGAAGAGTTGACCTTACTGACGTGAATGGAGCAAAGCTTTCAGAACCTTTATTTGCTGATGGGGCATGACTCAAAATGAGAAGAAACAGCTACAAACATCCATTAAAAATCAGAACATGGGGAGTTCCAGTAAGATGGTGGACTAGGCAGAAAGACTGCACAGACCCTCTTCAACAAAGAAAGGGGAAACCAATTAACACAGACACAGAAGATAATCCTGGATGCCTGAGCCTTGAAGGGAAGGATATAGAAGTAGACTAAACCCCATCTAGCAGAAGAATTTGCATGAAAATACCAAAAAGGGAGACAGATGTAGCTGCGGTCTGGTGGTAATCCTGAGCAATCCTGACAGCACGGCACAGAGAGCTTAGAGATTCCTGAGTGGTGGTAGGACCTAAGAATTAACCTAAAAATCAACCCTACTAGCCAGGGACTGCACGGAGGACTGCTCTGGTGGCTGGGGAATAAACAGAGAAGGTGAAGAGAAAGGCGGGCTGAGCTGTGGACTTTTGCCAGTCCAGAAGGCGCCGCCATTTTGAATGTTTCAAGCGGCTTGACCATTTTGGATATTTAAAGGGACAGCACTCTCTGAGATTCCAGGGGCTTAAGAAGAGGTTCGGCTTTCCAGCAACCCCAAGGACACTCCAGACCTGCAAGACTGAAAAGGTGAGACATTCCTCTTGTCACTCTTATACCCCACACCCACTTGGTGAATGGAGGTGCGGCCATCCTCCACTCCCACCTACATTCTGGGCCCACAGGAACTCCATCACAGTCTGTGTACTCAGATGGAGCCTGGGTGCCCTGCCCTGTCCTCCACCGATTTTTTTTTCTCTTTTTTTATTTTTATTTTATTTTTTTCTTTTTGCTTTCTTTTTTCTGGTGATTGGTTTGCTTGTATTTGTCTATTGAAAAAAAAACTATTATTATTAATACTTTTGTCCTTTTTACTATTATTCTTATTCTTCCCCTCCCAGGGCCTAGTTTTCAGCTTTTTTTCTTTTCTCTGTTCCTGGTTGAAATTTTTTTTCAATTTAATTTTTTTTTCCTTTTTTTCCCCTTTGTTCTCTTGGTTAATCCCATTCCTTGTTTTTCTTTTTGCATTTTTCTCTCTTTTTTTCTTAATTATTTTCCTTCTCTACCTTTTTTCTCTTAGTGGCCTATCCCCAGATATTACAGGTTTTCTTGTTTTTTCTTCTTCTTTTTCCCTTTTTTCTTTTTTTGGTTACTGTTCCTGTGTGATTACATGGTGTGTTTTTTGTCCATGTGCTTTTAGTTTTTTGATCATTATTCAATTGTAATTTTTGTCTAACTGAGTGGGAGACAGCAACAGTCCCTATAAGACACA
>NW_006921800.1:3162165-3171474 GCF_000298275.1 Orycteropus afer afer | reverse complement strand
ATTTGAACCGCCAGCCTTCTGGTTAGCAGTCAAGTGCCTTAGCCACTATGCTACCAGAGCTCCCCTCTTAAAATTAGGCAATTTAAATTAAACTTTTAAATGAATGTAGTATCATCATCCCCACCCCCAAAAAAAAAAAAAAAAAAAAAAAACCTCACTGCTGTCGAGTCGATTTCAACTCATAGCAACCCCTCCTTGGGTTTCTGAGGTGGTATCGCCACAGAAGTGTATTGCCCAAACTTCCTTCTAAGAAGGGGCTGGTGGGTTTGAACCACCAGCCTTCTGGTTAGCAGTCAAATGTCTCAGGCACTAGCTCCTTATAATATCCTTACTACAAAATTATTTCACTCTATCATCTATATCTAAGAATATATAGAAAAACATTAGAAATATTTTTGTTTTCTGTATTTTTTACATTCTGTGTACTAAGTCTTATTTTTATTCAAATAAGTGTGAACCAAAACCATCTTCATCGGCACAGTTTACTGTTTACATCTACCTGACCTTATTCCTCCATTGTCACCATTAGTAAACTTTACAATATAACTTTTTGAGGAAACCCTTGCCCAGGAAGATGAGTTGCAAACAACTTTTATTTTGTTCCAGAGATGTCATAAAAAATCCATCAATTCTACAATAGAAAGTATCAAATGGCATTTGCACCCCCAGACTCTTTGAACCTCTCACCTCAAACCCACCCATCCTAAACTATTATATCAAAATCCTTACCCAATTCTAAGCAAGCCCTGTATTGAAAGACTTGCCTTAAACTGGACTGCAAAACTCTCATAAATATCCTGACTTGGTCTTCCTCCTTCTGATACACTGTCAATCTAGTAATCTGCCTTCTACTAAGAATAAATTCAGTAAGAATAAATTCAGCTTTGATTTATCAAAGATATTTTTGTTGATATTTCCAAGGATCTAGAATTCAATGAAAGTCATGACCGGAAAAGAAAAAAGCAATGTAAATCAAAGCAAAAAATCATTGCACCAAGAAAATGCAATCACAAAGGCCCCAGCAGGCCTCAGAATGTCAGGACTGGAGTGAGGAAGTTTAGGGTGCATTAACAACTTAATTAACAATTAAGACTGGTTGTTGCTCTGTTTCTTCTTGGAGGACAGAGGAAACAAAAGACCAATATAACACCTCTGCCTTCTATTTTGATCAGTATTTATCAAAAGTATGGATTATGGACTGCCTACTTCAGAATCAGGAGCTCTGGTGGCGTAGCACCTAAGGCATTTGACTGCAAACCAGAAGCCTGGTGGTTCAAACCCACCAGCCACTCCTCAGAAGGAAGGTTGGGCAATCTACTTCCCTAGTGATACTGCCTCGGAAACCCAAGGAGGGGGTCTCTATGAGTCCAATCCAACTACACAGCAATGTTTGCGTTGCATTTGCAACATCAATGTTACAGAACAAGCGCACTAAAAACGTCAAATCCCATAGTAAAATCACTCTTTTCAACATCACCTGTATTCTGGAAGCCTTGATTCTTTAGATAAAACAGCTGAGCATTTATAGATGAATTTTTAGGTATTGGTAAAGTACCCTCAGTACATCACATTGCAAAAACTTTCTCCCTTAATCCTAACGCTTTTTTCAACTCCATGTACCATCTTCCCTCTACCCCTGCCTCAACTTCGTGAACTGACTAATTAAATGGGCATAATTTACCATTAACTCCACTGCAATTGACTTCTCCATTGGAACAATGATCACAATAGCCATTCCTTTCATTATTAAATTATTTGCTTGAAGTCTGCCTTCCTGTTAGATACTAATATCTATAAAGGCAGGGAGCAAATCTCTATTATTTGCAGTCACATCTCCAGATCTTAGTACAGTGCCTTGAATGTGGTTGTTGTTGTTATGTGCCGTTGAGTCAGACCCGACTCATAGCAACCCCTCCTTGGGTTTCCAAGGTGGTGTCACTACGGAAGTACATCGCCCAACCTTCCTTCCAAGGAGTGTCTGGTGGATTTGAACCACCAGCCTCCTGGTTAGCAGACAAATGCCTTAGGCATTCCCCTCAACAAATATTTGTTAAATTAATTAATTAATTATTGGAAAATTGTTTAAATGCAATGATTTCCACTTTAGTGGAAAGGAAGGGAGCATATTCTTTCTAACAAGAATTGGTCGACAAGATATATTGTTAGTTAGCATCACTCCTCATTTGTGATAATAAAATCGCAATTGAGAAGGAATTAGTGCAATGGAAAGAGTAAAAGATTTGAAATCTGTCGTAGCCTGGGAGGAAGTCCCTGCAGATATCAAGGAGACCTATGGACAACGTTTTTTGAAGCCTATTTCAACATGACCAAACAAGGGCTGTTGAGATGTAGCACCTATCTGAACCTAGTCACTGACTGCATGGAAGACGCTCTGACATCCATGTATCCCCGGACTCAATATTCAGCTGGTTGGGATGCTCGATTTTTCTTCATCCCTTTATCTTATTTACCTACATCACTGGCAATCAACTCCATGGTGGGATCTCCCACAAGCAGCTGAGTAGCTGCCTTTGGGATGTGGTCTGCTTCCTGTACATAAGAAGAAGCCTTGAGAATGGTCTCAAGCCTAGGCATGCTTGGACCCTGCATGTAGCCATGTCATTGCTCAGCAGCCTGCTATGCTCTGCTGGCCTTGGGGCTTACAATGGACTTAAGTTAATGGCCTGCTGTGTGATTTGGTAACATTGGGACTGTGCCTTTTTACTTGTCAACCTTGGGGCTTCTCAGCCTTAGCAGCCAGCAGCTGTCTGAGTGAAGAAACGCCTCTAGCTCCAGTGGGCTGGGAGCAGGAGGCAGAGCTGGACCCCAAGATTGAAGGGCTTTCACCCAGCCCCTAAAGCCTGGCACTTTGAACTCAGATGTAAGGCCTCCAAATTGTAAGAATAAACTCCTATTTGTGGTATATTCCTGTCAGAGCAGCACTAGATAACCAGAACAAAATCTTACAGGAACTTTTTAAAATCCAAGGTAATACATTTACTATTTGTATGACTTCATACCAGTTACTTAACTTTTCAGAGATTCCAGTTATCAGTAAAGTTGGGGTTATATTAGCTACTTCACTTATCTGTGAACTAGAAGGGCAGGGAAAATGTAGCCAGTGGGCCAAAATGGACTTACAGACAGTTTTTGTAAAGCCTAGAAAGCAAAACTAGCTTTTACATTTCTAAAGTATTGTGTAGAAGGAGGAAGAGGAGAGAATTTAAGTGGTCCATAAAACCTAAGATATTTGCTATCTGATCCAGAAATAGTTTGCCGATTCCAATAGTGATAAAAGACTGGAGAGTTGATTTAGGTAGTTGATACAGGATAGAATACTGAATGTGACAACTCAAAGCAAATTATTTTTTATGATCTTTGTTTGTATGTTTTTGTTGATCTTTATTAACACAGGAAAAAAATAATGCATTCACCAAGTCAAAGTATTCACCAAAAGGTGTGTTACTTAGCTCCAGCCACAAAATCTCATCTGGAAAAAGCAGCTGCAACTTACTACCTGTAATTTTACAGTAATCTACTTTCAGTCTCTAAAATTCTTCTCTTCTGACAGATCCAATATCCTCTTGAGGAGGCCAAAGAGGCGAATTGAATGGGGATATCAAGTAAACACAGTCATGGAATATCATGGTGAATATAAAGGAGGATGACCAACTCATCTAGTTTGCCTGGGATATGCCTGGTTTTAATATTCCAGGAACCTCTCAATGCTGGACAAATCAGAGTGGTTGCTGATCCTCTTATAAGGAGTCTAATGGGGTGAGTTGGTCACCGTTAAGTGAGCTAGAGAATTTGAGGAAAGAAAATTACGAGGTCAGGGTTTAAAATTCTCCACTCAAAGTCTGCATAAAAGACCTTAAATCTATGACTAACCTTAAAAGAAACCATTGCCTCTGTAGGCATTGAATCAAGGTGTCTACAGGTGACAATTTTCATAACTGTTGTTTTTGTTGTTGTTACGTGCCAGTCAAGTTGTCTTCAACTCATAGCAACCCTCCTTGGGTTTCCAAGGCAGCTCTGGTAGCATAGTGCCTAAGGCACTTGACTGCTAACCAGAAGGCTGGTTGTTCCAACTTAACAGCCACTCCTCGGAAGGAAGGTTGGGCGATCTACTTCCGTAGTGATACCACCTCAGAAACCCAAGGAGGGGACGCTATGAGTCGGGTCCAACTAGACAGCATATAACAACAACAACAACAACAACTTAACTACAGAAGTAGTTTGCCCAACCTTCCTTACGAGGAGTGGCCGGTGGGCCACTCTGGTTAGCAGTCAAATGCCTTAGGCACAACACCACCAGAGCTCCCCAATTTATATAACTATTAGTTACTTCACATGCTATGGACTACAAGTGTTCTCTTTAACAACAATGGAAACTAGGTTATAATTGTCTTTAAATCTAATGATAATCCAGAACCCATCCTTAAGGTTTTGTTCCTCTAGAATCACTTCCAACATCCATTTTTGTGGCAAACAGGGCTCAATCAGAAAAACAGAACTGCCATGAGTCATATAAGGACTTAGACTTTAGGAAAGCCTGGATGTTGTTGGAACTGCAGCCTTTATTTGAAAGCAGAAAACAAAATTTTACTACTTTAAGCGTAAACTCAGTCATTCCAGGTTAAATTCAACTAATTTAGAGTTTGTCAGTTTCTACCTTTCTTCCAGAGATGGCATATAAATTGACAAAGAATGGTCAATAAAAGGAGCAGTGATGGTGGTGGGAAATGAAGAATATGGGTTAAGGAGGGACCTCTGATCCTCCTTTTCATATCCTGAGCCCTATGCTCTGCTGCCATCTAGTGAGATTACAGTGGCACTCAGGGCTCCGACGATGTAGTCCTAGGTCCACACTGGCATTCTCAGAGGAAGCAGATTTCTCTCCTGATCTCTAGTCATATGCTATGGCCCATATCTCTCTTCTTCAGTATCCCTCATCAAAAATGTGAGATTATCTCAGGTTCACCAAGTCAGTCCATCAGTCTATCAGTCTCTCTCTCTTTCTCTCTCTATTAGCTAAAACCTGTACCCTCTTCAAGGACTCAAGGACATGGTAAAAACTGATGGTTCTTCCATGCCACCCCAGGGCCATCAGAGCTCCTTAACACTCTATTTTATGTCTCCCCTGATATGGTGACAAGAAAACCCCATGATACTGTGAGATGGCCACTTCATGGGGTTCAGACAGGAAGTGGGATAGAAGACAGATGTCCATACTTCCTGCGGATTCTATTCTCAGTCATTTAGAGTACATTTAGAGTACATACTCCTCCTCATATATGTTCACACATATCTATTCTCTTACTACTTCCCCAGGCTTTCTCCCTTTTCCATCTCACAAAGGGTTACTGTTTGTGTTTTGTTTTATTTTATTTCTTTTTTAAGAGGTGAGGGGTCAGGTTTATGTTTCCTGTCTTTGTAGACTATTCTAACTATTCTTTACAAATTGATTAATAAGGAAATATGATATAAATATGTGCATTTTCTACATGCTTGGTGATGGTGTTAATACAGCTGCTAGTGCACTGCTGACAGAGAATGGTACCAGACACTTTGACATCCTGCATGTCAATAAAGAAACAGGCTGCACAAAATACGGGCTTTTAAAACAAAGAAAAATTATGAAACTGAGAAAAAAGAACATTACCGATGAAACAAGACTTTAAATGTATGGTACAAAATGGAAAATGTATACCTTATACTGTCAGACCTTCAACTCTCCTTGTTAAAAAGTGAAAAAACTAACTAATCTTGTCCCTTTGTCTACAACCCACTTAATTTTTAACAGCAAACTTTGACTGTTAAATTTGTATTATGAAAACAGCTCCTTGTTTTCCATAACTCTAGGCAAAAAGACAGTTTCTTCTGCACAGATTCCCTGACAATGACTTCTTCCTGGACTCAGCTACCAAGCCTTTAGTCACAAACATGGTTCCAGAAATCCTGAAGGTGAGCAATAATATAAATTAAAGTACCTACATGAGATTAAATAAATACATCTGAATACGAATTCCAAAGTTAGCACATGAGAGTCAGTGTGCCCACAGCCCCCACTTATTCCCTAAATAAATAAAATGGGAAATAAATGTATTAAAAATATGATTTTAGTCCATTTGATTTTCCTGAGATGGCTAGAGTAAACATGCATCTGAGGCTGTTTTCAAATTAAGTAGATTTAAGTTGCTATGGAAAAAAAAGTATGTGGATTTCTTCGAAAGAAAGGGAAGAATAAATCATTTTGCTAGGATGTCATAATAGGTTCTAAGAGTCTTTAAGTCACATCACCATAAGGCTAGTGGTTCACACCCACCAGCCACTCCTCAGAAGGAAGTTTGAGCAATCTACTTCTGTAGAGATACCACCTCAGAAACCCAAGGAAAGCAATATGAGTCAGGATTGACTTAATGGTAGTGAGTTTGAATATTTGCTAAATAACCCTTCCAACACTATCCCCCAACACACCAGTACCCTGTTTCCAGTGTGATCTGTAAGATCCAGCCCTAAGTGCAAGGACTAGAAAGATCATTGAGCTGCTTGGTAACCAGGGCTGCAGAAAGGACTGTAAGAGCTTCATTTCTATTTCTAATATCATTAAAACTATAAGTTAAGAAAAATTAGAGACAGAGAGGGAAAGAATGAGAAAAATGAAGAAAGGAGGGAGGGTTGGAGGAAAGAAGGCAGGAAGGCAGGGAAGGAGGCAGGGGGAAGAGAAATGAAGACAGAAAGAAAGGAAGGGAGAAAGGAAGGAGGGAGGGAGGAAGGAAGGAAGGAATTAAAAAGATTACCATTCACACAAAGACATGTTTAATGTACAACTTGTCAGTAAGAGTTTGCTACAGTAATGACTGAATACACTTCCCAGTGAGTCTGGTGTCTTGATATGTCTTGTCCATTGCATGTTCAGTCCCACAGGGAATGCTTGCTTTTCCCAGCTGTGATACCACAGGTCAGCTGACTTCCTTCTAGAAAAGGATGAAAGATAAACAGACAAAAACCTACAAGTAAGGGTCAATTTCAGCATATTTCCCTCCTTTTACTTTCTAGTTCCTATTCTTCCCCTTCCTCACCTTCTTTAAAATTATCATCACCTGCAAGGCTTCCCCAATAAAGTGAAGCATATGAAATTATCTTTGAGGAGGAAATGCTCAGTTTCAAAATCTGACATTAATGTGAATCCTGAACTTCATCCAGTGGTTCTTCATCCCCAGATACTGTTGGTGGAATAAGAAGCTAAGAAAGAAGGAAGGAAGAAAGGAGGGAAGGAGGAAAGGAGGGAGGGAGGATGAAAATACTTTGGCGTACTTGTTTAGTAATTGTCCTAAATGAAAACAGGGCTTAGGCTCTATATTTCCATGTCTCTTCTTTGGACTTTCTTCCTCTCTTCCCATAAATACATCACAGTCCACTGATTTAAGGTCTTTAAGGGAAAAATTATGTACCTTATCTATCTTTCACTTTAAAATATAATGATGGAATAAAACTTGCTCCCAGGGGCTGGCTCTCAGCCCAATAGTAAACAAGATGTACACACAGACCACTCAATCCAGGATGGAGCACCCACATATTCTATGGAAATGCATCCCTTCTAGCAATCAACCACAGGACAGCAGTGGGGCAATATTGACATGAGGAGATGCAGGACACACAGGAGTGCATAACTATGAGGGGGACAGAGGAAGGGGGTTAGTGGGCAGAGAGGGGAGGACACTGGGTTAGGGTTGGGGATGATAAATGGGGAGAGAAACTAAATGTACATGTAATGTTGAATGTAAAACAAACTCTGCTCTGTAAACGTGCACCTAAAGCAAAATTAAAAAATAATAATAATAAAAAGAAATCAGTGACCAGAGGCCAATCTACACCAATAAACGCACACATCAAAAAAGAAGAAAGAGCCAAAATCAATACCTTAAACCAACATCTCCAACAATTAGAAAAAGAGCAGGAAAAAAAGCCTACAGTCACCAGAAGAAAAGAAATAATATAGGTTTGAGCAGAAATAAATGAAACAGAAAATAGAAGACAATAGAAAAAAATCAACAAGACTACAAGTTTGTTCTTTGAAAAGATTAATAAAATTGACCAATCACTGGCAAATTTAACAAAGGAAATGAGGGAGAAAACACAAATAGGAAATGAATTGGGTGACACCACAACAGAATCAACAGAAATTAAAAGGATAATATGAAGATCTTATGAAGAACTATACTCCAACAAATTTGAAAATCTAGAAGAAATGGACATATTTCTAGAAATATACTACTTACCTAAACTAACAGAGGCTGAGGTGAAAAATTTAAACAGTCTCATCAAAAAAGAAGAAATTGAACAAATCATTAAAAAATTATGAACAAAAGAAAAGCCCTAGCCCAGATGGTTTCACTGGCGAATTCTACCGAACTTCAGAGAAGAACTGACACCAAACCTACTCAAACTATTCCAGACCGTAGAAAAAGATAGAAGCCTCCCAAATTCATTTAATGAAGCAAGCATAACCTTGATACCAAAACCAGGCAAAGACATCACTAAAAAAGAAAAACAGACCAACATCCCTCATGAATATAAATGCAAAAATCCTCAACAAAATCCTAGCCAATAGACTCCAACAACATATCCAGAAAATAATATATTATGACCAAGTGGGGTTCATACCAGGTATGCAAGGATGGTTCAACATTAGAAAAACAATCAACATCATCCATCACATAAATAAAATGAAGGAAAAGAACCTCATGATCATATCAATCAATGCAGAAAAGGTATTTGATAAAAATCCAACAACCATTCCTCATAAAAACTATCAGCCAAATAGGAATAGAAGGAAAATTCCTCAACATAGTAAAAGGCATATATGCAAAACCAACAGCCAACATTACCCTCAATGCAAAGAGACTGAAACCATTCCCCTTGTGAACAGGAATGAGACAAGGATGCCCACTATCACCACTTCTATTCAATATTGTACTGGAAGTCCTAGCCAAGGCAATAAGGCAAGAAAGGGAAATCAAAGACATCCAAATTGGTAAAGAAGTAAAACTATTCCTCTTTGCTGACGATATGATCCTATACAGAGAAAACCCAAGAGACTCAGCAAAAAAACTACAGGAACTAATTGAGAGATTTAGCATTGTAGCAGGATATAAGATCAATATCCAAAAATCAGTTGGCTTCCTCTACACCAGCAAAGAGATTACTGAAAAAGAAATAAGGAAATCAATACCGTTTACAATAGCTACCAAAAAAAAAAAAAAAATACTTGGGAATAAATCTTACCAGGGACACAAAAGACCT
>NW_006921800.1:3133996-3159764 GCF_000298275.1 Orycteropus afer afer | reverse complement strand
TCATGAGACAAAGTGTATGTGAACTGCTGTATGGAAAGTGAATTTGCCCTGTAAGTCTTCACCAAAATCACAATTAAAAAAAAAAAAAAAACCCACTGCCACCAAATTGATTCCAGCTCACAGTGACCCTGTACAATAGAGTAGAACTGCCCCACAGAGTGGCCTCATGTGTGTCAGAGTAAAAATTAATTTTTTGGAAGTAGATCGCCAGGCCTTTCTTCTCAGGCATCTCTCAGTGGACTTGAATGTCCAAACTTTCTGTTGGCAGCTGACGCTTTAACTGTACCACCAAGGGACTGGATGAGTGATCTACATCAGGCTCTGAGAAATACTTACTTTTACCTACTTTCTTAGTAATCTAGTGTTACTATAATAGAAGTACCACTAGTGGATGCTTTAACAAACAGAAATTTATTTTCTGGTGGTTTGTTGTTCAGTGCCATCAAGTTGGCTCTGACTTGTAGCAACCTTATGTTTAACAGAGCAAAACACAGTCCAATCCTGGACTAGCCTCACAATCCTTGCTATACTTGAGACCATCATTGCAGCCACTGTGTCAGTCCACCTTGTTGAGGGTCTTCCTCCTTTTTTGCTGATCCTCTGCTTTACCAAGCATGATCTCCTTCTCCAGGGAATGGTTCCTTCCGACAACATGACCAAAGTTGGTGAGACGAAGCCTGGCCATTCTCACTTCTAAGGATCATTCCAGCTGCACTTCTTCCAGGACAGATTTGTTCACTCTTCTGGCATTCCTTGGTATTTTCAGTATTCTTCGCCAACCCCACAACTCAAAAGCATCAACTCTTCTGTCTTCCTTATTCATTGTCTATCTTTCACATGCATATGAGCTATTGAAAATACTGTGGCTTGGGTCAGTCATTAGCCTTCAAAGTGACATCTTTGCTCCTTAACACTTTAAAGATGTCTTTTGCAGCAGATTTGCCAAGTGCAATATGATGTTTCATTTCTTGACTGTTGCTTCCATGGGTATTGGTTGTGGATCAAAGTAAAATGAAATCCCTGACAACTTCAGTCTTTTCTCTATTTTTTCTGATGTTGCTTATTGGTTCACTTGTGAGGATTTTTGTTTTCTTTATGTTGAAGTGTAATCTTCACTAGTAAGTATTTCAAGTCATGTTCATTTGTTCAGCAAGCAAGGTTGTGTCATCTGCATATGCATATTGCAGGTTGTTAAGGAGTCTTCCTCCAATCTTGATGCCGCATTCTTCTTCAAATAGTCCAGTTCTCGAACTATTTGTTCAGCATACAGATGGACAAAGTATGGTGAAAGGATACAAACCTGATACACCCTTCCTGATTTTCCACCATGCAGTATCCCCTTGTTCTGTTGGAACAATAGCCTCAGTATATGTACAGGTTCTGTATGAGCATAATTAAGTGTTCTGGAATTATGTGATCCATGATTTGTTATGATCCACATAGTTGAATGTCTTTTCATAGTCAATAAAACACAGGTAAACAACGTTCTATGTTCTTTGCATTCAGCCAAGATCCATCTGACATGAGCAGTGATATCCCAAATTCCACGTTGTCTTCTGAATCCAGCTTGAACTCAGTGTAGGAGGCTAGAAGTCCCAATTCAGGGTGCCAGATCTAGGGTAAGATCACTGTTGGCTCTAGGGGAAGGTCTTTGTCTCTTTTCAACATCTATAGGTTTGTTGTCTCTTGAAGATCTCCATGTGCTTTTACACCAGTCCTCCTCTGGGCCTAAGAAGTCCACAGTCCAAAGACCCTGGGTCCAAAGGACTTCTTTCTTGGTGACACTGAGGTCCCACTGATCTCTGCTCACTTGTTTAATATCTTTGATATCTCAAAAGAGATTGACTACAACCTAATCCTGTAGTTTGTATCCTGCCTTATAACATAATTGTCACTAATCCTGCCTTACTAACATCATAGAGGTTAGGATTTACAACACATAAGGTAATTATGTCAGATCACAAAAATGGAGAATAATTACTAATACAGGGAATCATGGCCCAGACAATATGACATATATTTTAGGGGGATGCAATTCAATCCATGAACCCATCTATTGCAGAACTGCAGTTTGCTTCAACTGTTGCCTTCTTTATTTGCTCTACATCAGACCCAGTACCAATCAGCCACTCTCCTTCAAAATTTCTCAGGTATCATCAGATGACATGGAATTTTGTAAAAAAAAAAAAAAAAAAACCCACCTTACTACATGCCTCTTAGGAAACTCTAATGGTGCAGTGGATAAAGCATTTGGCTTCTAACCAGAATGTTGGCAGTTTGAACCCATTAGCCACTCCATGGGAGAAAGATGAGGCAGTCTGCTTCCATAAAGATTTACAGCCTTGGAAACCTTATGGGTAGGTTCTACTCTGTCCTATAGGGTCACTATGAGTAGGAATCGACTCCATGGCTGTGGGTTTGGGTTTCTTTCCCTGCCTCTTGATCAATCTAGTCACGATCTCTTACAAGCAGGTTGCAAAACTGGTTTTACAACCTCTTATGCTGTCATGCATAAATAGGCTTATACCACCACTGCACCCACTGCCATGGCATTGATTCCAACTCATAGCAGCCTCTGCTGGGTTTCTAAAGCTGTAAATCTTTATGGAAGGATATTGCCTCATCTTCTTCCCATGGAGTGTTAGTGGATTTGAACCACCAACCTTCTGGTAAGGAGCCAAATACCTTACTTACTACGCCACCAGAGCTCCTTTATAAATAGGCCTGGCACGTATAATTTTAGACCCTGGGGATGCAGAAGTAAAATTTAATATTCTTTTCCATTTACAGTAGATTTATGGTGTGTTCTGATATCTAATAAAACAATGTCCCCTCATTGTACTTTTTATAATTGCTTTAGTTGTTTCCAGGCACTCATTCCTTTTAGTTTATTTTAATTTTCTTCCATACTCCCCCCCCAAAAAAAAAACAGTTAAATTGGAATTGTAATTGGGTTGCAATAAAATGCAATATTAGTTTTGTGATATTTTTATGATATCACATCTAAGAACATAGTGTATTTTCAATAATATTTACTTATTACATTTACTCTTAAATATTTTGTATTTGTTGTTCATATCATGAATTGACTTCTTTCCCCGTCTTCTTTGTTGGTGCTTATTTAGGTGATAAAGTATTGATTTTTGTGCATTTTCTTGTATTCAGTCACCTTGCAAACTTATCATATTAATTCCAGAAGTTTGCTTTAGATTTTAACCTGTCCTACGTGTTTTGGGGAATGCTATCAGACAATCAACCAAAATAGATGTTATCTCTTTTCTTCCGATATTACTTATCTAAGTTTTAAAATTTTGTCCCTTATTTTCACTAAAACTGCCAAAATAAAATGATTTTAAGTTGTTGGTTTTGTTTATTTTATTTTTTAATTTTTATTGTGATTTGGGTGAAGGTTTACAGAGAAAATCCACTTTCCATACAGCAGCCCACATACACTTTGCCTCATGACATTGACTGCAGTTTTCCACAATGGGACAGTTCCCCTCCCACCTCCTCCCCCATAGTTTCCTCTTCCCTGTGTCCTTCCCTCCATGCACTCCTGCCCCGCCCCCAGCTGTCTCCCTGTGCATACACAGCCCTGCTATTCTCCTGTGATTGATCTCTCCAAGGAGTGTATCTACCTAATGTAAATGTTCAGCTTAAAATGATTTTAAGTTTTTAACCATTTAGGATAGTAAGACAAATTTTAATGTAATGGTTTTAATGTTTAACCGTTTAAGATAATAATTGAATTTGGTGTTGTCTCTATTCTTTATTAGATTCAAGTTGTTGTTGTTGTTATGTGCCATCGAGTCCAATCCGACTCATAGCGACCCCTCCTTGGGTTTCCAAGGCAGTATCACTACGGAAGTAGATTGCCCAAACTTCCTTCCGAGGAGTGGCTGGTGAGTTTGAACCACTGGTTAGCAATCAAGTGCTTTAGGCACTACGCTACCAGAGCTCCCATTTTCTTTTTCTTTATACTAATACTTCATTTAGAGTTTTTATTAGGAATAACTGCTGTATTTAATTAGATGTCTTTTCAGCACCTACTATTATAACGATACCATTTTACTGCCTTTAATGTGCTGCTTTGATAGATTAGATTGATAAATTAATCTTGAACCACACCTGGCTATATTATATCCTTCTTTTGAAATGTTGGTGTAGCCTATTTTCTTCAAGTAAGAGTCTGTTCTCTTCCTCTCTCTTCCCTCCTTCCCTGTCTCCCTTCTTTTCTTCCTTACTTTTTGTATTGTCCTTGTCAGATTTTCATATAAAAATTATGCTACCTTCCTGAAACAAACTGGGGTAACATCTATCTTTCGCTATGAGCTGGAGAAATTTAAATCCTTGCTACTCAAAGTGCAGGGCCTTGGGCAAGCACTATTAGCATTCCCTGGAGTTTGTTAGAAGGGCTTAAATTTAGGCCTCAAATTAGAGCTATTGAATCAGTCACTGCATTTAATAAGATCCCTATGAGATTTACATACACATTAGTATTGCGGAAGTACTGTTTCAAATAATATTATACTTATATAAACTTTTGTAATCTTATTTTGTCTATTTAAATTTTCCTTCTTAATTTTAGGAATGCATATTTTGCCAAGATATTACCCATTTCTTCTGTCTTATCTCTATTGCCATAGCTACTGTTCACATTCTCTTGTAATTATTTTAACCTCTCGGTTCAAACCCACCAACCACTCTTCGGAAGGAAGATTAGGCAATATACTTCTGTAGAGATACCGTCTTGGACCCAAGAAGGTGTTGCTATGAGTCGGGGCTGACTCGATGCCAGTGAGTTTGGTTTTTGGTTTTCTCTTATATTTATATTTATATATTTCTATCATTGAAGTTGATGTCTAGCTTCTTTAGCAGCTCTGTCTCACTGAATAGTCTATTTGATGGAACTGATTTTTCTCTCTTTAGCTCCCTGGTCCCTAAAGTGGATGCTACCATGCACTACCCGGATGTCCCTAAAGGACTGAGGCACTCAGTTTCCCAGCTGCTGGGTATGTTAGCAGATGACTCACAACCTAGCCTTTCTCTGGTAATTGCTTCTAGCCTGTGGTAGTTAAATTTGTATGTCAACTTGGCTGGGCCTGGCTGAGTGGCTGGGCAGCTGGTGGTAGTTATTCCCCGTGATGAGAGTGGCAATCAACTCCACGGTGGGATCTACCATAAGCAGCTGAGTAGCCTTTGGGGTGTGGTCTGTTTCCTGTATATAAGGAGAAGCCTTGGGGATAGTCTCTAGCTTGTGGCATGCTTGGACCCTGCATGTAGCCATGTCATTATTCAACAGCCTGCTGACATTGAGACTTACAATGGACTGAATTAATGGCCTGCTGTGTGGTTTGGTAACATCAGGACTGTGTCACTTTATTTGTCGACCTTGAATTTGTTAGCCTCAGCAGCCAGAGGCTGCCTGAGTGAAAAGATGCCTCTAACTTCAGTTGGCCAAGAGTAAGAGGCAGAACTAAAGCCCAAGGTCGAGGGGCTTTCACCCAGCCCCTAGAGACTGGCAGTTTGAACTCGGACTTAAAGCCTCCAAACTGTGAGAGAATAAACTCCTGCTTGTTAAGTCCATCCCATTTATGGTATATTTTTGTCAGAGAAGCACTAGATAACAAAGAGCCAAAGAGAGGCACCTCACAGAAGATCACACCTCTAGTGACTGTTGCATGGTTGAGGGTGTATACAAAAGCATTCTCCTTGCCTTAAAGCAGAACTATTTTGAAGAGCCATCCCAGATATGTATGTTGTTGTTAGGTTCCATCAAGTCAAATTACTCATAGCAACCTCATGTCATAGAGTAGATCTGTCTCCTAAGTTTTCTTGACTATAATCTTTTTTGGAGACAGATTGCCAGGTCTTTCTCCATCAGAGATGATGAATGGGTTCAAATCAACTGTTCAGTTAGCAGCCAAGTACTTAATCATTAGCACAGTGGGGCAGCTTTAATATGTATGTATGTTGCTGTTGTTGTTGTTATGTGTCATCGAGTCGGACCTGATTCCTTGTGACCCCTCCTTGGGTTATATCACTACGGAAGTAGATTGCCGAACCTTCCTTCCGAGGAGTGGCTGGTGGATTTGAACCGCCAGCCTTCTGGTTAGCAGTCAAGTGCCTTAGTCACTATGCTACCAGAGCTCCTCTGTGTATGTATAATTGCCTTGAAGTCAACTCTGACTCATGGCAATCTTCTTTACAACAAAAGGAAACATTGCTCCGTCCTACATCATCCTCACTTGGATCAGGATGTTCAAATTCATTGTTGTGACTATTGTGCTAATCTCTCACTGACTCTATGGCCATCTACTTCACCAAACATGATGTTTTCCTCCAATGGTTGATCCTGATAATGTGTCCAAAGCAAGTGAGTCAGGCAACATTCTGTTGTGATCATGGACTTCTGGAAGAATGAACAATTGGTCTTGGAAAAAGTACAACCTGAATGCTCCTTAGAAGCAAAAATGGCCAGACTTCATTTCATGTCCTTTGGTCATTGTTTTGGTTACCTAGTGCCGCTCTGACAGGAATATATACCACAAATGGAATGGCTTTCACAAGAAGGAGTTTATTCTCTTACAGTTCAGGAGGCTAGAAGTCCGAGTTCAAAGTGCCAGGCTCTAGGGGCTGGGTGAAAGCCCCTCAACCTTGGGCTTCAGCTCTGCCTCTTACTCTTGGCCAACTGAAGCTAGAGGTGTCTCTTCACTCAGGCAGCTACTGGCTGCTGAGACTAACAAGCCCAAGATTGACAAAAAAAAAAAAAAAAAAGGCACAGTCCCTATGTTACCAAAACACATGGCAGGTCATAATTTAAGTCCATTGAAAGTCCCAAGGTTGGCAGAGCATGTTAGGCTGCTGAACAACAACACAGTTACATGCAAGGTTCAAGCATACCGTAAGCTGGAGACCATTCTTCAATGCTTCTCCTTATATATAGGAAACAGACCATATCCCTAAGACAGCTACTCAGCTTCTCCCAGTATATTCCACAATGGAGTTGATTACCAGTCTCATCATGGGGAATACTACATCCAGCTGCCCAGCCACTAAACCAGTCCAAGCCAAGTTGACACACAGACTTAACCACCACAGTCATGTTGTCAGAAAGGCCCAATCCCTGGAGAAAGAAGAAGGTAAAGTAGAAGGTCCACAAGAAAGAGGAAGACCCAAAACAAGATGGATTGATTCAGTGGCCCCAACGATGGGCTGAAGCATGTAAAGACTGTGAGAATGGTGCAGGATCAGGCAGTGTTTAGTTCTGTTGCACATGAAGTTGCCATGAGCAGGAGCTGACTTGATTACACTTAACCTAACAACCACCCAGGAATCTGGTAGGAGTCACAAAAGCTCTGGCTAAAAGGGCCACATTAAATAATTCAGTGCACTGGAGGTAATCGCATTCAATAAGAAGTAATATTTGAGGAATGACCCGAAGGAGGTCAGGAAAATCAGCTATAGGGTATTTTGGGGACATGAGCTGCATGTAGAGATGTTGCGTATAGGATTTTATTGTAGAAAATTAATAGATACTCAGTTTTGACATGCATAAGTTTATTATAATATACTCATGCCAAGGCACTCCAAGTAAGAACTCACAACATTCATTTAGAACTAGAGACTCAGAATTAACTATTAAAATTAATGTTCACTCAATGGTTAGAGTCTAAATCTTTAGATTTCAGACTTTTACGACCAGCCACTTCTCTGAAGGAAGGTTGGGTGATCTACTTCCGTAGTGATACTGCCTCGGAAACCCAAGGAGGGGTCATTACGAGTCAGATCTGACTCAATGGCAGTGAGTGGAGTTGTTTAAATTTATGTTTTCTTATGTCATAGCATGCTAGTTCAAAGTGAACTTAAAGGTTGTTTACCACCTTCTTCTTCCTCTTCTTCCTCCTCTTCTTCCTCCTCCTCCTCCTCTTCTTCTTCTTCTTTTAACATTTTATTACGATTTGAGAGAATATTTACAGAGAAAATTTTCTATTCAACAATTCATATGCATTTTGTTTCATGACATTGATTGTAATCACCAGAGTGTAGAAGTGTAGAAGCACTCACTCACTCTTTTCAGTTTCTTCCTGTATTTACTATTTCCCTTCGTCTTCCCATCCTTCTTTCCTATCCCTTTCCGCCTTCTGAGCTTTATCCACAGGCAAATGCTGCCCTTTTGATCCTGTTTGTCTGACTGTTCTAAGAACTACATACCTACCTGTTGTTACTGTTATAGCCTGTGTACTGCTTGGCTGAAAGTTGAGCCACAGGAGGCAAGGCTGGATGGGTTACTAGGAGTCATAGTTTTGGGGGCTCCACCAGTCTCTATCAGAACAATAAGCCTAGTCTTTTTTATGATGTAGAATTTTGTTCCATATTTTTCTCCTACTCTGTCTGTGACCTCCTATTATGATTCTTTTCAGTGTTGTCTGCAGTGGTAGCTGGGCACCATCTAGTTCTTCTGTTCTCAGGACGGTAGAGGCTGAGATTTGTGTAGTTCATTAGTCCTTTGGACTAATTTTTTCCATGCATCTTTGATTTTCTTCACCCTTCTTTGCTCCAGATGGAAGAGACCAATAGTTATACCTTAGATGGCCACTCACAGGCCACTACTCAACAAAATAGTATGTAGAACATTGTCTTTGTGGACTATGTTATGCCAATTGACCTTGATGGCCCCTGCAACTATGATCCTGAATCCCCAGGTCCAGTGACTCATTCCCTCAAGTTGCTTGGTTATGGCTAAGATGTTTTCATAGCTTTGTCTCCTGTTTGTACTAGTATATACATGGATATATTTTACAGCATAAATACATGTGTAGACACCTATATATGGTCATGGGTATAGTCCTGTTTGCCTGTCTACCTGTGTATTTACTCATAGATTATTGTTTGTTAGAACTGATATTGGATGATCATGTATGCAATAGTATTTATCTTTCTGTCTGTAACTCTTGTGCACCTCTCTGTGTTTTTCCTTTGCCTTCGTGAAATTGTTCTGATCATCCTTTATTGTCTATCGCCTTTCCTTCCACTCAAGTTAATATTTGTCTACTATCTACTTAGGGATTTTCCTTCCCCTCTCCTACCATCCCTGGTAACCATCAAAGAATGTTTCTTTCCATGTGTAAATCTTGTGTATATTGACTTTTTACAATAGTAGAATCCTACAATATTTTCCCTTTTGTGATCAACTTATTTTGATCAGCATAATGCCTCCAGGTTCATCCATGTTATGAGGTGTTTCGTGAATTCTTCATTATTCTTTAATGTTGCATAGTACTCCATTGTGTGTATGTACCAATTGTTTATGCATTCATCCATTGATGGGCACCTAGGTTGTTTCCATCTCATTGCTGTTGTGAATAATGCTGCAATGAACATGGGTGTGCCTATATCTGGTCATGCCCTGGCTCTTATTTCTTCACAATATATACTTAGTAGTAGGATTGCTGGATCAAATGGTATTTCTATATCCAACTTTCTAAGGAGGCATCATACTGTTTCCCACAGTGCTTGCACTATTTTACAGCCCAGCAGCATTGTGGGAGTTTCTCACCAGCATTTGTTTTGTGTTTTATAATTTTACTATTATTGCTGGGGTGAGATGGTAACTCATTGTTGTTTTGATTTGCATCTCTCTAATGGCTATGCATTGTGAGAATTTCTTCATCTGTTTGTTGTCTGCCTGAATGTCTTCTGTGGTGAAGTGTTTCTGTTCCTGTCCTCTACTCATTTTTTAATTGGATTGTTTGTCTTTTTGTTGTTGAGGTGTTGAAGTTTTCTATAAATTTTAGAGATTAGTCCTTTTTCAGATATGTCATTGTCAAATACTTTTTCCCCATCTGTAGGTTCTCTTTTTACTCTTTCGGAGAAGCCTTTTGATGTACATAAGAACTTAATTTTTAGAAGGTCCCAGTCATCTAGTTTATCATGTACTGTTTGTATACTTTGGTTATTCTTAATAGTGTATTTATGATAAATTAGGGTTTAAGTTTTGCCCTATTTTTTCTTTGATGATCTTCATAGTTTCTGGTTTTACATTTAGGTCTTCGATCCATCTTGAGTTAGTTTTTGTGTATGGTGTGAGGTATGGCTTATTTCCTTTTTGGCAAATCGATACCCAGTTTGCCAGCACCATTTGTTAAAAGAGATTGTCTTTTCCCCTTTTAATGGGTTTTGGCCCTTTGTGAAAGATCAGCCTTCCACTGGTGGATGAGTTTACATCTGGATTCTCAATTCTTTTTTGATGTGTGTATTTGGGAAGTGTAAGGGCTCCTCTTATTATTATTATCTTTTTGGTAGCTGTTGAAAATAGTGGTGTTTTCCTTTTTGCATTTTCATAGTTCTCTTTGTTGGTGTAAAGGAATCTGACTGATTTTTATTTGTTGATCTTGTACCCTGCAATATTGCTAAAGCTTTCAAATAGTTCCAGTAGTTTTCTGACTAAGTGTCTGAGATTTTCTACGTATGGGACTATACCATCTACATAATCCTAAGCAATTTGTGCCTTTTATTTCTCCTTCTTGTCTTATTGCCCCAGCTAGGATTCCAATACAGTGTTGAATAGGTGGTGATAGAGGGCATCTTTGTCCTTCTTATTCACAGGGGAAATGTTTTCAGTCTTTCTCCATTGAGAATAAAGATGGCCATTGGTTTTTATGAATATGCCTTTAATTATGTTAAAGAATTCTCCTTCTATTCCTATTTTGCTAAGATTTTTCATTAGGAAACTTTGTTGGATTTTATCAAATATGTTTTCTGCACTGATTGATATGATCACGTGGTTCTTTTCTTTTGTTTTATTTATACAGTATATTATATGCATTGTTTTTCTGATGTTGAACCATGCTTGCATATCTGGTATGAATCTCACTTGGTCATAATGTATTATTTTTTTTATATGGATTCTATTGGCTAGGAGTTTTGCATCTATGTTTCCACATGATTTTAGTCTTTCTTAGTGCTATCTTTGTCTAGTTTGGTATTAGGTTTATGCTTGCTTCATAAATTGAATTCAAATGCATTGCATCCTTTTTTCTGTTCTAGAATAGTTTGAGTAGAATTGGTGTCAGCTCTTCTCTGGATGTTTGGTAGAATTGCCAGTGAAGCCATTTGTTTTGGGGAGTTTTTGTTTTGTTTTGTTTTTAATGACCTATTCAATTTTTTCTTTTGAGATGAATCTGTTCAAATTTTCTACCTCAGTCTGTGTTAATTTAGGTAGGTCATGTGTTTCTAGAAATTTATCCATTTCTTCTAGGTCTTCAAATTTATTGGAGTACAGTTCTTCATAGGATTCTGTTATTATCCTTTTTATTTTGGTTAGTTCTGTTGTTATTCACTCAATTCATTTCTTATGTTGTTTTCATCTTCTCTTTCTTTTCTCTTGTTAAATTTCTACTGGTTTGTCAATTTTGTTAATCTTTTCAAAGAACCAACTTCTTGTTTTGTTTCTTCTATTGTTTTTTCTGTTTCATGATTCCTTTATTTCTGCTCTGATCTTTATCATGTCCTTTCTTCTGGAGACTGTAGGCTGTTTTTTGCTGCTCTTTTTCTAATTGTTAGAGTTGTTGAGGTAAGGTCATGAGTTTAGTTCTTCTTTTTTTATGTGTGTGTTTATTGCTATAAGTTGACCTCTGAGCACTGTTTTTTCTGTGTCCCAAAAATTTTGGAATGTTCTGCTTTCATTCTCATTTGATTCTAGGATTTTTTTTTTTTTATTTCAAATTTTATTTCTTCTATTACTCAGTAGTTTTTAAGCAGAGTGTTTGTCAGTTTCCATATATTTGATTTTCCCCCCTAATCTTCGTATTATTGCCTTCTAAGTTTACATTTTTGTGATCTGAGAAGAAGCTTTGCATTATTTTAATATTTTTAAAGTTTTCGAGGCTTGTTTTATGGCCTAACATATAGTCTCTTCTGGAGAATGATCCATGTGCACTGTGAAAGAATGTATATTGTACTACTGTTGCTTAGAATGTTCTTTCTGTGTTAACGAGGTCAAGTTGGTTGATTGTGTTTTTTATTTCTTCTGTATCTTTGTTGAGTTTCTGTTTACATTCTTTCCATACCTCACATGCTTCTGTGTTTCTATGTCTAAGTTCAGAAGTTTTCTAAATAACTTTCTTATGACTTACAAGTTACTAATGACTTACAGTCAATGTTAGAGAGCTTCATAAAGGTAGACATATTTCAAAGTTTATATTATAAGTGCTTATACATATATTTTTTGAAAGCACGATAGTGACATAAACCTTATGGGATTTGACTTCATTATAGAAACATACAGAACAAGAGGGAAGGAGAGAATAGCCTTTGCAAATATCTTCATGCAGGAACTTGCTGGGCTTGTTTAAATAGCAAGGAGGTTACTAGAAATGCAGGGCAAAATAGAATGAGATGAGATCAGGGAGGATCTTGTAGGGCAATTTAAAGACTTTGACTTTTACCCTGAGTGAAATGTGAAGCTACTAGTGGACTTTAGGGATGAGTGACATGATCTGACTTACACATTAAAATGATCACTCAGGCTGCTGCTGTATGGATGATAGAGGTGGAAGAGAGAGTCATTTAGGCATATTGCAGCCATCCAGGGAAGAGACAATTATAGAAGACAGTGGAGGTGTTTGTGCCTCTGAGGGTTTAATTGGAAGAATCAAGGGTGATACCATTTGAATAATAACATAATAGATAAGAATGCAGTTCTTTTTGAAAAATAATACCATATAAGAGGAAAGAGACCTCGGATAAGCAAAGAACTACTGGAGAAGAAGAACAAAGTAGGAGGTCTCACACTCCCAGATCTTAAAACCTACTATACATGCACAGTAGTCAAAAAAAAAAAAAAAAAAAACCCTGGTATTGATACAATGACAGAAGCATAGACCAGTGGAACAAAATTGAGAACCCAGAGATAGATTCATCCACTTATGGCCAGCTGATCTTTGACAAAGGGGTGAAATCCATTAAATGGGAGAAGAGATGGTTCTTTTTCACAAATGGTGCTGGCAAAACTGGATATCCATTTGCAGAAAAACAAAATAAGACACATACCTCACACCATACACAAAAACTAACTCCAAGAGGATCTAAGACTTAAACGTGAATCCTAAAACTGTAAAGTTCATTAAAGAAAAAATAGGGACAAACTAATTTATGGCATAAATAGACTATAGGGACAAACTAATTTATGGCATAAATAGACTATCAGGCATAATCCAAAATGCACAAACAGCAGAAGATATACTAGATGATTGGGACCTTCTGAAAATTAAATTTGTATGTGCATCAAAAGACTTTTCCAAAAGAGCAAAAAGAGAACCTGCAGAATGGGAAAAAATATTCAACAATGACATATCTGACAAAGGGCTTATTCCTAAAATTTATTTAAAAAAAAAAAAAAAAAACTCTAACACTTCAACGTTTAAAGGACAAACAATCCGATTCAAAAATGGGCAGAAGACATGAACAGACACTTCACCAAAGAAGATACTCAGGCAGCCATTGTGAAGAAATATTCACAATCATTAGCCATTACCAACCAACCAACCCACTGCCGTGGAGTTGGATCTGACTCATAGTGACCTCTCCTTGGGTTTCCAAGGCAGTATCACTACAGAAGTAGATTGCCTGACCTTCCTTTCGAGGAGTGGCTGGTGGGTTTGAACTGCCAGTCTTCTCGTTAGCAGTCAAATGCCTTAGGCACTACGCCACCAAAGCTCCTAACCAAACTCACTTTGGCCAAGTCGATTTGACTCATAGCAACCCCTCCTTGGGCTTCTGAGGTGGTATCTCTATGGAAGTATATTGCCCAACCTTCCTTCTGAGGAGAGATGCAAATCAAAATAACAATGAGATATCATCTCATGCCAGAACTAACAACAATGTTTAACAAGATAGAAAATAACAAATGCTGGTGAGAATGTGGAGAGATTGGGACTCTCATATACTGCTGGTAGGACTGTAAAATGATACAATCACTGTGCAAATCAGTATGGTGATTCCTTAAAAAGTTAGAAATAGAAATAGAATTAAATCCAGCAATCCCATTAGTAGGTATGTATTCCAAAGAAGTGAGAGCCAGAACACAAATAGATATATTCACAACCATAGATATATGCAGCACTATTCACAATAGCAAAGAGACAGAAACAACCTAAATGCCCATCAACAGATGAATGGGTAACAAAACCATGGTACATACATGCAATGGGATACTATGCAACACTACAGAATAATGTAGAATTTGCAAAACACCACATAATGTAGATGAATTTGGAGGACATGATGTTGAATGAAATAAGTCAATCACAGAAGGACAAATATTGTACTAGTCTACTATTAGAAAGGGAGCTCTGGCGGCGTAGTGTCTAAGGCATTTGACTGCTAACCAGAAGGCTGGTGGTTCAAGACCACCAGCCATTCCTTGGAAGGAAGACTGGGCAATATACTTCTGTAGAGGTACTGGCTCAGAAACTCAAGGAGGGGTCATTATGAGTCGGAAATGATTGGACAGCACTGAGTTTGGTTTGGATTGGTTTTGCTATTGTAAAAAGTCAAAGAGGGGTTATATATGGAAGGAAACTTGCTTTATTGGTTACCAGGGATGGGAAGGGAGAGCAGGGAAAATTCCTAGGTAGGTTTAAAATATATGGAGAGAGAGAGAGAGATTATCAGTGGTTGCCAGGGGTAGGGTAGGAGGGAGGGAGAAAAAGGAAGCTTTGTTTGCAGAGCATTGGGTTTTAATGGTGGTGGAATATTTTGGAAAAGGATAGCAATAATGGTGGCATAACGTGAAAAATGTCAGCAATGTCCCTGAACTGTAAATGTGGAAGTTGTTATGTTGGAGAATGTCTTGTATATGTTTTCACCACAATAAAAGTAAAAATTAAAATTAAAATAATAACACCACGTATTTTAGTCATTTGTTTGGTCTAATTCTTCAGTCCTCCTGTAAGGCAATAGGTTTGATTGATTGTTGATTATAGTAGCCTCAATATCTAGCATAGTGCTTGTTATGTGATTGACTTTCAATAAATATTGTTGAGTGAATGACAGGATAGTGATGCTATCCAGTCTAATAGTTCTGATCTGCAAAACTTTTGTTTCAGGTTAGATTGATAAGTGAACACTTAGCTCAAGGCAAGGGAACGGGCTTTGAAGTTTGGCTTGTGGAAAAATGTCTCAAGGGATTTATCTATGCACAAAATATTTTCTATAAAAAGTAAAGGAATTTTTAATAAGTGTAGAGTCATAAGTAGGGAAACATAACTTCGGATCTATTTATAATAAGAATTATTCTATTTCTTATGGATTGAATTGTGTCCTCCGAAAATCTGTGTTGGAATCCAAAACCCTATAGAACTGTAGATGTAATCCTATTTGGAACTAGGGTTTTCTTGGTTATGTTAATTAGGCCATACTAGTGTAGGGTATTTCCTAAACTTGCTCAATTGTGTATGATTATAAAAGCAGATTAGTCACAGAAGGATGCACAAATGTGGTGGGGGGGCATGTAGAAGATTGCCAAGGAACCCAGGAATACCAGGCTACAGAAGCTGAGACATGGAGAGTCACTGGTGGCCAACAGAGAGAGAGCCTTCTCCTACAGGCAGTGCCCTGGATTTGGCCTTCTAGCCTCCTAAATGGTGAGAATAATAAAGTTTTGTTCTTTAAAGCCATCCATGTGTGGTATTGTCATTATAGCAGCACCAGGAAACTAAGAGACTACAAGAAACTCAACAGTGCAATTGGTTAAAATATCCAATGGTCTTTCAGCTTGAGGACGTTGTCTTGATGTTCTTTAAATAAGACATATTTATGAGTTATAACCTCAATATATAAAATTAGGAGCAGCAGGAAATGATCATGTTTCCTTTTTCTCCTTTCTTCTTGAACTACAGCTAGAGGAAAAATCACTTAAACTCTAGCTTCCTTTTTCTACATTAAAAAAATATAATAACACAGTAAATAATATGACAATACTGGTGCACTTCTACCATTTTTGTCTGCTTTTTTAACTAAGACAAAGGGTGCTTAAAATTTATTCATTTATTCAGTCATTTAACAAATATATATTTATTGGGCATTTCCTATGTGCCACACACTAACCTTTGTGATAGTGACATTAAGATATTGTGCCCTTCCTTCTAGGAACATATAACCTGGTGAAAAACATTATTTAAACAAACAATTATAATTAAATGCAGTAAGTAGTATAAGAAAACCCAAAATTGTCAGAAAGGAAACTAACTCTGGGAGTAGTGGTGTTGTTGTTGGTATGTGCCATCGAGTCGTCCCCGACTCATAGCAAACCCTCCTTGGGTTTCCAAGGCAGTATCACTATGAAAGTAGATTGCCCAACATTCCTTCTGAGGAGTGGCTGGTGGGTTTGAACTGCCAGCCTTCTCGTTAGCAGCCAAGTGCCTTAGGCACTACACTACCAGAGCTCCCTCTGGGAGTAGTAGTGTCAGATAAAACTAGCCAAACCAAACCAAACCAAACTCACTGCCCTCAAGTCAATTTGACTCATTGCGACCCCTCCTTGGGTTTCCAAGGTGGTATCTCTACAGAAGTAGATTGCCCAATCTTCCTTCTAAGGAGTGGGTGGTGGGTGTTAACCACAAGCCTTCTGGTTATCAGTCAAAGAGGTAAACCCTGAGTTGAAAGGTGGAGAACCAGTTATTGTTGCTAGGTGTTGTCAAGATGGTTCCAATTCATAGTTGACCCTACATACAATAGAATGAAACACTGGTGCTGGGTACTGTGCCATCCTCAGAGTTGTTCTATGTTTGAGCCTGTTGTTGCAGCCACTGTGGTAATCTCACTGAGGGGTCTTACTCTTTTTCACTGACCTCTCCTTTATCAGACATGATATCCTCCTCCAAGGACTGGTCCCTCCTGATAACTTGTCCAAAGTACATGAGACAAAGTCTCACCATCCTCGCTTCCAAGGAACATTCTGGCTGTAATTCTTCAAAAATAGATTTATTCATGCTTCTAACAGTCCAAATATTCTGCCAATATTTGAAATACCAACGGCTTAGCTTCCAGCATCATAGCAACACACAAGCTACCACAGTATGGCAAATTGACAGATGAGTGGTGGGGAGAACAAGTAGAGATTAATTTATCTGATGAGGAAGAAGAAATGAGTTTATTTATTTTTCTGTGATGATGTCAAGACAAGAATGAAGAAGAGAGTCCTGGGAAAGGGATTTGTAAGAGAGTGAAGAACACTTAGAATAGCTATAGTAGCCTGTAGGAGTTCTGGTGGTGTAGTGCCTAAGGCACTTGACGGCTAACCAGAAGGCTGGTGGTTCAAACCCACCAGCCATTCCTCAGAAGGAAGGTTGGGCAATCTACTTCCATAGTGATACAGCCTTGGAAACCCAAGGAGGGATCGCTATGAGTCGGGGCTGACTCGATGGCACATAACAACAACAATAACATAGTGGCCTGTTAGAGGAAAAACTAACAAACTGTAGACAGGCAAAGGAATTTTTAATTGATGTTGAAGAGGATTAGAGGAGAGAATCTTAAAGTAGTGCTAATTTCTTTCTGACTAGGAAAAATAAAGGGAAGAGTTGAAATTACTCTGTACCATTTTCTTGACCTATCTTCCACACTAGAATTGTTTTATACTCTTTCTCAACTAATTTGAAACCTGTCTAGGGATACTCTTCTTAAATTGCTGTGAAGAGAAAACTATTACAGCAGATTTGGAAGAGGTTCATAGGAAGGAGTGTGTTAATAGCTTCATAGAGAAAATCTTCTCTTTTGAAAATATTTCATGCTTCTTTTCCTATGCTAATGATTCTCTGAGCCTTTATTATACTAATAATGAGTATTAGCATCCTAAAGATATCTAATTACATATGCAGTGTTTCCCAAATATTTTTGGTGACCGACCCTTTGTTTTGGACAGATATTCCTAGGAACAGTTTGGTGAGATTTGGTCTAGTATGTATGTCTTATAAATCTAGATTTTCTTTTCCTAGATACCACAATCTTCAAGATAATGTCATTTTCTCTCATAGTTCTCCATATATCTATGTTACTAATCTATTCCACTTGTTTTTATGATTAATTTCAGAGCAGTCCTCTTAGATCTTCTAATCTTGGTTCTCCACTGGGATTGATTTTATGCATTTGGAAATGTCCAGGGGTGTTCCACTGGCCATCAGGAAGGTTAATTGTCTTGCAGTAAGCCAGCGAGACCCACAACAAGGAGAATTGCTTCCCCTGAAATGTTTTCTGTATGATACAAAATGGTCAGCAAGACAAGTCAAGTTGTTGTTTTTAGGTGCCGTCAAGTCATCTCCAACTCATAGCGACCCTATGAACAGCAGAACAAAACACTGCCCGGTCCTGTGCCAGCTCCACAATCCCTGCTATACCTGAGCCCATTGTTGCAGCAACTGTGTCAGTCCACCTCATTGAGGGCCTTCCCTTCTTTTGTTAACCTTCCTCTTTACCAAGCATGAGATCCTTCTCCAGAGAATAGTCTCTTCTGACATCATGACCAAAGTAGGTGAGACAAAGTCTGGCCATTCTCACTTCCAAGGAGCATTCCAGCTACACTTTTTCCGGGACACATTTGTTAGTTCTTTTAGCAGTCCATAGTACTTTCAGCATTCTTCGCCAACACCACAACTCAAAAGCATCAGTTCTTCGGTCTTCCTTATTCATTGTCCATCTCTCAGATGCATAGTAGGAGTTCAATAAAATCAATTTGTCATTCAAGCATTGATCCTGAAAGCAGGGGAATACCTCCTGGGGGCAGGTTTATAAGGCTTGCTTGAATTATATGGAGCAGATAGGACATTGAAAAGCCACTTGCTCAGCAGCTTAATAGAAGTGCCTCCACCAATATTTACTCAAAATTTCCATCATGTTTTCTCTTTCTTATTCATGTGCACTACTTCCAGCACTCATGGGAGCTCTGGCAGCATAGTGGCTAAGACACTTGCCTGCTAACCAGACAGCTGGCGGTTCAAACCCACCAGCCACTCCTTGGAAGGAAGGTTGGGTAATCTACTTCTGTAGAGATACTGCCTCAGAAACCCAATGAAGGGGTGACTATGAGTCAAATCGACTTGATGGCAGTGAGTTCTAAGTTCTCATTGGGGCCCATTCATATCCCAGAAGTGGAGACTGAGAGCAACCATGTTTTTTCTGTTTCTCAATCTCATCATATGGGTCTGATTTTTTATGTTCAAATAAATCCTTTAAAGCAATTCCTCTAAGAGTAGAGGGCTTTTTATAAACATACAGAAAGGCTGGTCATCATCTGAAACAGTGCCCTAATGCAAAAGACCATACATAACTGTTTAAAATTTGTGGGAAGAACTAACAAGAGTGTAATCTTCAAAAGGAGCTCTGGTAGCATAGTGCCTAAGATACTTGACTGCTAACCAGAAGGTTGGCGGTTCAAATCCACCAGTCACCCCTCAGAAAGAAGGTTGGGCAATCTACTTCCATAGTGATACTGCCTCGGAAACCCAAGGAGGGGTCGCTATGAGTTGGGTGCAACTCAATGGCACATAACAGCAACAGCAATCTTCAAAACTATGAACAAACACATGGTCTACAGCAGCAGAAAAATCCCCCCAATAGCCTTCTAAAATGCAGGTTAATTCATCTGATTTGCATATCCTCGATTATCACAGAAAAATAAAACTTTGAACTATAGCAATGTGCAAACACTCAGGTGAAACAGACTTGTTATTAGGTCTGGTAATTGGTAATTGGAACTTGATATTAGCTGGCCTGTTCCCATTCTTTAATTTCTTCTTTTGAGGTTAATTGTTAATGTTTAAAAGTGACTAAAATTCTTTTGCATCTAATTTTTGTGGGAATTTCCTTACAGATGCAGTAACTATTGTTTCATTAATAGTTATTCCCTCTTTTTCATCGTGGTTGTAAGTAAGATTATTGCAATCATGAATGAAGGCATTATTCTTAGGAGGCAGGTGTGAACCAGCTGTTTATCCAATCTACTAGCTAGGTTATTCCCTTTAATCTTTTCTGTTTGTGGAACTCCTTTAGGTTGATGGGCTTAAATTTTAATTATAGCGATCTCAGAGCAGAGCAAAGGGGCTTCTAAGAGTCTGTAAAAATGGCAGGAGGAGGCATCATCTGACCTACTCTAACTTCACTAGGGGAAGGAGAAGAATCAAGATCAGTAGCCTAAGGCTGATTCCTATGAGGTGGAGGTCAGACATGCTTCCACCCTCCAATCTGTTTTACCAATTCTGACACCAACTGTCCCTCCCATGACACTCTACTTTTCTGCTGAGTTGGATAATTCATTGCAATGGCCACAGAGAACTCACAGACAATACTCATAATTATAGGGTTGATCAGGGAAGTAACAGGTTACAATTCAGGAAAGATCAAAAACAACTCAGGATCTAGTTCTTTGATCAGAACAGCTTCTTCTCAGCAGGGCCTGCAGGCATGGCTCCCTCTGGCCTTTGGCCTCTCGGCCCTGTGGCTCCATGTCCCCTTGGCCTCTCCCCTGCTCAGGTAAGTGTTACAAAGCTCTTAAAGCTCTACCAATAACTGCCCAGAGGCAGCCCACTCTGCCAGTAAGCCTCAGCACAAAGGTGCTCAGCTCTAACTGCATGGGTTGGCAAATCTAGCTCTGTCAAGTGCATGGAGGCACCCCACTCTGCCAACAAGCCTCCTGCCCAAAGGTACTCAGTTTTCCTGCTCCATGGGCCCAGAAGTCCATCATGCTGTCTCATGCCATTTCTTGATTCCGCTGCCTCTGCTGCTCTTCTGTCTCTGCTGCCACCATTTCTCTGCTGCCATTTCTCACCATATCTGCTTTTACAGCTTTTGTCTCCTAGATCTAAGAAGTTCCCAGTGCAAGGAACCTGAGTCCAAAGGACTCACTCTGCTCCCATCTCTTCCTGGTGGTAATCAGGCCTCCTCACCTCTAGGATGGCTCATTTTAAGCCTACAGGGATGGTAAAATTGACCAGTCCCTTCATTAAGTTTCCATATACCTTATTTGTTTGGCCCCACCTCCACAAGGATGCCATACCCCTTATTTGCATTATTAGCCAGCTATCCCTTTGGTAGGGAAACTCTGGTGGTGTAGTACCTAAGGCAATCAACTGCCAACCAGAAGAGTGGTGGTTCAAACCCACCAGCCACTCTTCAGAAGGAAGATTGGGGAATCTTCTATAGAAATACCACCTTGGAAACCCAAGGAGGGGTGGTTATGAGTAGTACTGACTCAACAGCAGTGAGTTTGGTTTGTTTTTTGGTATCCCTTTGGTGGACCACAAGCACCTTACATTTACATAAGTTCTATCCAGCCATTTGTTGGGAGTTACAAGGACTATGGCTGGAAAGGCCATATTAAGTGATTTTCTGCACCACAGCATCATTTTTAATTTGGGTCTCTGTTTTGGTCATCTAGTGCTGCTCTAACAGAAATACCTCATGTGGGTGGCTTTAACAAACAGGAGTTTATTCTCTTATAGTTTTGGAGGCTAGAAGTCCAAGTCCAAAGTGCCAGGCTCTAGGAGCTGGGTAAAAGGCGCTTGACTTTGGGCTTCAGCTCTGCCTCTTGCTTCCAGCCCTCTGAGGCTGGACGCTTTTCTTAACTCAGTCAGTGGCTAGCTGCTGAGGCTGACAAACCCAAAGTCAATAAGTAAAAAGCCACAGTCCTGTTATTACCAAACCACACAGCAAGCCATTGATCCAAATCCATTAAGAGTCCCAAGATCAGCAGACAACATAGCAGGCTGCTGAGTGACTCAGGTACATGCAGGATTCAAGGGTACCAAATAAAGCTGCAGACCTTTCCCAAAACTTCTCCTAATATACTGGAAGTAGATCACATCCTTAAAGCAGTTACTCAGCTGCTCTAGTAGATTATACTATGGAGTTGATCACCAGTCTTACCAAGGAGAATATCTACATCCAGCTGCCTAGCCACTCAAAACCATAACCAGCCAAGTTGACACATAACCTTAACTACCATATTCCCAGAAGAAGTTAAGAACCTCATTTGTTTCCATAACAAAAAATCATGAACAGCTCTGAATTCATACCTCAAGTCCGTTTACTGGCAGTCTAGAAGCCAATTTCTAAGTCCTTTTGAACGACATCAGTTCAGCTTGTTGAGCCAAAGTGACGTCATGGTAGGTGCTGTTTTTGAGGATCACAGTAGATGTGGTCACAGCATAGCATCCCTGGTATTAAATGCTAGTATATTTAGGTTTTAAATATGACCCATCAACAAATAAAACAAAATCATGATTTTGTAATGGGATTTCTTATAAATCTTGTCTAGGAGACAAAATCTGTTCAGTAAGATTTGAACAATCATGGAGAGGATGATCATTTTCATTAGCTGGAGGTAGCTGGGTTCACAGAGGTTACATACAGTGTGTACTTGAATATTAGAAGTAGCTAAAAGAACTATGTAAGAACTTCTGGCTGAGAGTTCTTGAGTTATGTTGAATTTAAAATGGATGGCATTACATAAGGGACATAAATATCACAAAAATTACCTAAAATTATATCTAGTATTGTCTCAACTAGCCTAGCTACGCAGCAACTGCTCCAAGGCAGGGAGGAAAGCCTTGAATAACAAGGTTCAATTGGATACTAAAATAAACAAAGGGTCTCTGCTGTTCTTTGCATTTTTTAGAGAGGACTCCTAGAGAATTCCCAAGGCCTTATAGTCAAAAAATGAAAAGTCGAAGTTATAACTGTTGTTGTAAGATGCTGATGAGTCAGTTCCAACTCACAGCAACTCTATGCATAATTTAAGAAATCCTTTCAAAATTTGGTAAAGGGGTTGAGCTAACAAGAAAAAATAGAGTATTCAACTTCTGCAATAACCAGATTCCTAAAAAACCCTTTCAGGTGTTTGTTTCTTTGTTTGTTTGTTTGTGGTGGGGATAAGCTAACATAATTTCTTTTCTTTGGGAATCTATAGTGATTTCCTTTGCTGAAATTATGTGTCCAAAGTATTTCAAAGAGGTTGGGCTAATTTTAATTTTTCTTCAGAGATTATTTTTACCCCCCTGTGGCCAAATGTTGTATTAACAGGATATTATCTTTTAGATGTAACTGTTGAGCATTTGAACGGCCCAGTAAGAAAACCACGTATTGTAATAACATGGACCCCTGGATAAATTGTAAGGGTTGTAAATCAGCCCTTATTTTAATGAAAAGGAAACTTTAAATTAAAAAATATGTATTTAAAAATAATGATTAATTTTATTTTTAAAAGGAGCTCCTACGGCATAGTGGTTAAGGCATTTGGCTGCTAACCAGAAGGTCAGCCATTCAAACTCACCACCTGCTCTGCAGAAGGAAGATGGGGTGATCTACTTCTGTAAAGATTTATAGTCTTGGAAACCTAATGAGAATAGCTATGAGTCAGAATCTCTATGAGTCTGAATTTCATTTTTACAATTAAAAAAAACATTTAAACATACTGATTAGTTTTATTTTAAAAGAGTTTTAGATGTAACATATAATAATTTTCACAATAACATTAAATAGTCAAGATATATCAAGAATATAAGGAGCTCTGGTCACATAGTGCCTAAGACACTTGACTGCTAACCAGAAGGCTAGTGGTTCAAACCCACCAGCCACTCCTTGGAAGTAAGGCTGGGCAATCTACTTCTGTAGAGATACTGCCTCGGAAACCCAAGGAGGGGTCGCTATGAGTTGGGTCCAACTCGACGGCACATAACAACAACAACAACAACATATCAAAATTATCAAGTCTACAGATTTGTGAATACCAAACTCCCTGCCACCGAGTTGGATCTGACTCATAGCAACCCCTCCTTGGGTTTCCGAGGCAGTATCACTACAGAGGTAGATTGCCCAACCTTCCTTCTGAGAAGTGGCTCATGGTTTGAACCGCCAGTCTTCTGGTTAGCAGTCAAATGCCTTAGGCACTATGCTACCAGAGCTCCTAATAATTAAAAAAAACTCCATGGTGAGGTGGGGGGCTAAGAAGGTGAAATAGGCAGACAAACTACACAGGCCCTCTTCAACAAAGAATGTTGTTGTTGTTGTTGTTATTTGCCATCGAGTCTGCCCCGACTCATAGCGACCCCTCCTTGGGTTTCTGAGGCAGTATCACTACGGAAGTAGGATTGCCCAACCTTCCTTCCAACGAATGGCTGGTGGGTTTGAGCCACTAGCCTTCTGGTTAGCAGTCAAGTGCCTTAGGCACTATGCTACCAGAGCTCCTTCAACAAAGAATAGAGGAACCAATTAACATAGGCATAGAAGATAGTCCTGGAGCCTTGAGCTTTGAAAGGAAGAATACAGAAGTGGACTAAACTCCAACTAGTAGAAGAACCTGCAAGAAAACACTGAAAAAGGAGACATACAGAGCTGCAGACTGTCATCAATCCTGATGGCACACACAGTTTAGATATTGTCAAGTACCATTTGGGCCTAAGAATTAACTTGAAAATCGGCCCTGCTAGGAGGACTGCACTGGTAGCTGGGGAATAAAAGGGGAAACAATGAAGAAGGAGACAAACTGAGCTGTGGACTTTTGACTGTCCAGAGGGCATATCCATTTTGAATGTTTACAAGTGGTTTGACCATTTTGGATATTTAAAGTGATAGCATTTTCTCAGATTCCAGGGACCTAAGAATAGGCTCTACTTGGTGGAGACAAGAAGGACATACTGGACACTGAGAACTGGAAAGGTGCAATATTCCCTTTGTTACTCTACGGAGATGTGGCCATCCCTCACTCCCACCCACCTACTGGGCCAGCAGGAATTCCTTCCCAGTCTGTGTGCTCTGACAGAGCTTGGGGCCCTGCCCCATCCTGCCCTGCCATGTCCAGCAAAACCGCACAGGTCTCAAAATGAAGCGACATGAAAGGACGAATGATTTTCTTTTTTATTTAAAAGGAATGGGGGCTGGGTGGATACCCTGCATATTCTGCAAGAGTGAACCTGATCCCTTTGCTCTACTTTATTTATATGTTTATACATGATTACATCACCACTCTTCGAATCCATACAATCAGCTTATTCTCTACAGAGTTAAAGTTTTACTCTTATACATGCTCAAGGACAACAGGTGGTCATTAAAACAATCACAGAAGTCTCCACAGGAATAAGGAGTGTAAAAAGATAAATGTTTACTAGGACACAGTGACCCAAAGTATGAAACATCCTAATAAGATAAAAACATAAACTACTGGAATAACATCTAAGTTTAATACTTTGATGTTTTACCAATTAAGCATTTAACAGTGAGAGAGACCTTGCCATCTCTTAAAGCAAACATTCAACCACAAGAGAGGCCTTGCCATCTCTTAACCATAATTAGAACATGTGTTTTATAATCATGTTCTTTTGGGTTTTTGTTTCTTGGTCTACAACATTTCTTCCCTTTTTATTTTTTAAATGCAGTAGATGTACCTCAGTAGTCAAAGACTGAATTACTTGACGTATTAGTTTCAGAACCCAAAGAATAACAAATAATGCAATCAAAAACATTATTACATATAGTAAAAAGTGATATAGAAGTACAGGAATACTTTTCAAAGGGTTAAGTGTCTTAAATTCATTAATTATAGTGTTTACAACTTGATTGGGGTTGCTAAAGGGGCAGGGAGGCCACATCTTCTGACCTCCTCTAACCCCACAAGAGGAAGACAGAATCTCATCAGTAGCCCAAGGCCCATTACTGCGAGGCCAGACATGCTACCTCCCTCCAGCCCTTTCACCAACCCAGACACCAACCATTCCTC
>NW_006921800.1:3130997-3133896 GCF_000298275.1 Orycteropus afer afer | reverse complement strand
GGTTCGATAATTCACTGCAGTGGCCACACAGAACTCACAGATTATGGGGTTTATTAGGGAAGCACCAGGTTACAATTCAAGTTCAGGAAAAATGCTCAGTCTCTCTCAGGCTGCCGTCTCTCAACCAACAGTCTCTCACAGTCTCTCTCCCAGCAGTGCATATCCCTCGGCGTCTCAGTAATGCGTGTCTTTTGCGTCTCCTTCCCAGCAGCACGTGTCTCTCAGGTGCGTGCATCTCTTTCAGCAGCACATCCTTCTCAACTAGCAGTCAGAGAGGCTTCTGTCTCTAGAAGGCCTCCTTTTGAGCCTGACCAAACTAACCAATCATAACATCAGAATTCTAAGCACATGAGAGAGAGCGAACTTCCCAGAACATTATTTTGTGCTGCTCCCAACAGAAATACCCTAGGTGGATAACATTTACTATCAGGAGCTCCTCAGTTGCTCAATGCAAATTCCACCACCAGGTTTACAAAGACTTATGGCTAGAAAAGCCATTCCAGGTAATTTACTACACCACAGGCCACCCCCTGGCTTTTCTAGCCATTATACTTTCTATATTTCAAAAATTAACATCCCCTTCACCATCAGTTTAAGATTAACCACACCCATGAAAGCATGTAAGCCAGCCACTTCATGCCTTTTTCTCTCCCCATTTTAAATAGCCAATTTCTAATTTGCCCATCCCTATCAAACCAGTACTCTGAGGAGAGAAGCATGGTCTTTTCTCTCTGGAGAATCTTCTGTTCTGCTTGGAAGCTTCAGGCATCTGGATCCATAAACAAGTAAAGTCCACTCCAGCTCAAGCCATCAAATTGCAGCAACTTAACACCAGCTTAGTGTCAAACACCTTCCTCTTCATTTGGTCGGATTTTGGTCAGCTCAGCCCTAGCCATCCCAGCTAGGTCATGGGTACCAGAGGCCAAGTTTGGGAGTCACACTCTTCCCTTCACTTCAGACCAGCCAGCACCTTCCTCACATCTTCAGTCCTCGTGACTATTTCAATGTCTGTGGGCTCACAATTCATTGCACTTCAGACCAGCCAGCCCTTCCTCTCATCCCCAGCCTCCATGGCCTAGCTTAAAGAGTACCAAACTCAGCCCATTTGCTTCTTTGTTGCACTTCCCCCGTTTCCACTCAGGTGGACCCAGGTGGTCACAAGCGAGTAACATACAAGTTTACTGCTCACTGGCTTCTTTTAACTTTCAGTCCTGGAAGGGGTTTCTCTCATGGACCATGACTTTCCTGTCTCAATGCACCCAAAACCAGTCTGCTTGCTCAAAATTCAAAGAGCCAAACATTCATTATTTTTTTCCTCTTCAGCTCCTTATTCATATGCAAACCTTCTATTCCCTCAATAGTACCAGGTAGGGCTCAGCTTTTTTACCTAAGCCCCATATACTCTACACACAAGGTTTGAAATAAGGTGTTTCTTCTGGGCAAATTCTATTTCCCCTTTTAACATATCCAATCAAGTATTGGCTGAAGGCAGACTTACACACTCTCTGTTATCCACATATCCCATAATCATTTCTAATGTACAAGCAGGTAAGGGAACATTTAATAGCCATTGTACATTCAGATAAACACATAATTTATAACACATAATCCTTTTAAGATATTCCAGGTTCATCTCTTCAACTTGATTTCCATCCTATTCTATGCATATGGTCTTAGGCCTTTGGCTGGGTGTAACCAAAAGCCCTAGCCTCTGGATCAATTATCTCCTCCTCTTAATGCAGTTTTAGCCAGCATATACCAATCATAAGGACACAAAACTTCTTGAGCAATGGTTTCTATTAAGGTTTTTATAAATGGTGCCATTTGCCCATAGGTGGTAGCAGCTTGTTTCAAATCTTTAAGAGTTTTAAAAGAAAATGCTTTATATCCTCGCATTGGTTGATTAGTCTGTTGATTTATGTATTCTGTTAAGAGAAAAACATGTTTTCATTCTAATAGAATGTCCTCAACCGTGGCCCTCACCTTTTGCACCATAGTTTGTATAGGTGATAAAGGAGGCACGGTGGATGATAAACAGTAAACTTGCTTCCCTGAGGGAGGGAAAGGTTAAAAGGTGGAGGAGAGCAAGTACTAGCAGGCATGAATGCAGCTGAAACAGTATGATTTAAAAACAGATTTAAAAAAGGTTTTGCCTGACATAAAAATGGATTTAAGGAAGGATATGACTTCTCTTACTTAACTTTTGAGGGTTCAGTTTCTAACTTCTGTTTAACTATTAATTTTAACTTTTTCAATTTTGAATCTGTAGCTACATTTTTCTCCTTCCCTACTTTAGGATCTATGCCCACACTTATTTCCTTATCTAATTCTAAACACAGTTTTAAAATACTCCAAATAGAAAAAAACATGCTCTGGAAAATCCTCTGGCCCATATTCTTTCAAACACTCATACATTTGTTGACTGATGGTTTTCCAAACTGTTAAATCAATGGTTCCTTCCAGAGAAAACCAAGGGCAACAGTGATCTACACATTGCAAAAATTCCTCTAACTACTTTTTAAACACTGAAAAACTTCTAGCTTGAACTAATGCTTTAAGAACAAAAATATAACAAGCTCTTTCATGAGATGCTGAATTCCCATGTCAGCCTGGCTTTAAAAAAGATTTATTTAATTCACCCACACTCACTTTTTTTCTGTTACAGAGCTCAGCTTTTCTACAAGTGGGGTGTCCTTTCCAGCGTGGCTGCCACTCCACTCTGTGTCCCTGTTTGGGCACCAATTATTGCGTCCGACAAAACTGTATAGGTCGGGTTCCGGCAAGATGGCGGACTAGACAGAAGGACTGCACAGACCCTCTTCAACAAAGAAAAGGGAAACCAATTAACACAGACACAGAAGATAATGTTGGACCCCTGAGCCTTGAAGGGAAAGATACA
>NW_006921800.1:3127782-3128417 GCF_000298275.1 Orycteropus afer afer | reverse complement strand
AGACAAAGTATATGTGAACTGCTGTATGGAAAGTGAATTCGCTCTGTAAATCTTCACCCAAATCACAATAAATAAAATAAAATTAAAAAACTGCACAGGTCATGAAATGAAGCAACACAAAAGGATCAATGGTTCTCTTTTTTAAAAAAGGAATGGGGACCAGGCAGACACCCTGCATATTCTGCGAGAGTGACCCCTGATGCCTTTGTTCTACTTTATTTATATGTTTATACATGATTACATCACCACTCTTTGAATCCATATAATCATCTTATTCTCTACAGAGTTAAAGTTTTACTCTTCCACATGCTCAAGGACAACAGGTGATAATTAAGCAATCCAAGAAGTCTCCTCAGGAATTAGGAGTGCAAAATAATAAATGTTTACTGGGACACAATGACCCAAAGTATGAAACATCCCAATAAGATGAAAACATGGACTAATGGAATCACATCTAAGTTTAATATTTTGATGTTTTGCCAATGAAGAATTTAACAGTGAGAGAGACTTTGCCATCTCTTAAAGCAAACATTCAACCATAAGAGAGACCTTGCCATCTCTTAACTGTAATTAGAACATGTGTCTTATAATCATGTTCTTTTGGGTTTTTTTTTTTTCTTGGTCTTCAACACTGC
>NW_006921800.1:3124630-3125458 GCF_000298275.1 Orycteropus afer afer | reverse complement strand
AAGTGCTTCCAATTAGTGAAGAGAGGAGCACAGTACTCTGCTTGCACAGAAACATAAAAAAAATAAAAAGAAAACAAAAATCTTGGGGAATCACTTCAACATACAATCACAAATTAGATATAAATACAATAAAGTCACAATGTCTTGGAAACAACAGACTACCACACTCCACAAAAAGAAGCAAGATAAAGCAGTAGAAACAATGGACCAGGATATATACACAGAACACATCCTTGAGGAAGCAGCATTAGAAATCCCTTATATGGAATTCAAAAGAATTATATTTAGGTACCTTCAACAGATTAAGAGACAGATCAAGGAAAACACCTACAAAATTAAGGAAAACACAGACAAAACCCTGGAACAATTTTGGAAGAAAATACAAGAACTCAATGACAAAATAAATGAAAAATTAGAAATGATACAAAATCTACAGATAGAAATCCAGAGGATTAATACTAAATTTTCAGAAATAGATAACACATTGAAAGGGCAAAGGAGAATCCAATCAATGGAACACAGAATTAATGAGATTGAAGACAAATACTTGAATACTACTTTGGAAAGGAATCAATCCAAAAAAGACAAATAAAGTAAAGAAAGCCTAAGATTCATGTGGGATACTATCAAAAGGAATGACCTATATGTAATCGGAATTCCAGAACAGGAAGAGAAAAATAAAACCACTGAAAAAAGTGTCCAAGATTTCTTGGAAAAGAACTTCCTTGATATGATGAAAGATGAGAATACACCCATTTACTAAGTCCAACAAACCCCAAACAGGATAAATCCCAAAAGAAAATCACCAACACATATCATAACAAAACT
>NW_006921800.1:3121672-3123830 GCF_000298275.1 Orycteropus afer afer | reverse complement strand
GCTATGAAAAAACAATAACAAAATGACAGCAACTTGTCAATAATTACACTGAATTTAAATTGATTAAATGCACTACTCGAGACAGAAAGTTGCAGAATGGATAAGAAACATAACCCATCAATATGCTGTCTACAAGAGACACACCTTAGAGACAAAGACAAAAATAGACTAAAAATCAAAGGTTGGAAAAAGATATATAATGATTAAAGGATCAATCAAACAAGAAAATTTAACCATAATAAAAACCTGTGGACACAATGAAAGAGCCCCAAAATACATAAATCAGACTTTAACAGAGTTGAAAAGACAAATAGATGATTCCACTGTCATAGTACCAAAACCAAACCAAACTCACTGCCATCGAGTCAGATCTGAATCATAGCGACTCCTCCTTGAGTTTCCAAGGTAGTATCACTATGGAAGTAGATTGCACCATCTTCCTTCCAACAAGTGGCTGGTGGGTTTGAACACCAGCCTTCTAGTTAGCAGTCAAATGTCTTAAGCACTATGCCACCAGAGCTCCCACTGTCATAGTAGGAGACTTTAATACACCACTTTTAATGAAAAATAGAACAACAGGGAAGAAGCTCAACAAAGACGCAGAAGAACTAAACAATACAATACAATCCACCAACTTGACCGTATAGTATACTTCACCCAACAACAGCACAATATACATAGACTCTTTTCCAGTACACATGGAACATTCTACAGGATAAACCATATGTTAGGCCATAAAGAAGCATTTGTAAGTTTAAAAATATTGAAATTACTCCAAAGCATCTTCTCAGATCACAATGCTATAAAATTAGAAATGAACAATAGGAAGATCAATGGAAAAAGAGCAAACACATGGAAACTGAACAACCACCTTGAGAACAACTGGGTAATAGAAGAAATAAGTAATGAAATTTAAAAATTCCTTGAGTTAAATGAGAATGAAAATACAACATACCAAAATCTTTGAGACACAGCAAAAGCAGTGATCAGAGGCAAATTAAGCAATAAATTCAGACATCAAAAAAGAAGAAAGAGCCAAAATCAACACCTTAAACCAACATCTCTAATAATTAGAAAAAGAACAGCAAGAAAAGCCTACAGTCACCAGAATGAAGAAAATAGTAAAGATTTGAGCAGAAATCAATGAAAATGACAGTACAAAGATGACAGAAAAAAATCAACTAGAAGCGGGTTGTTTGAAGATTAATAAAATTGAAAAAAACAATGGCAAATTTAACAAAGGAAAAGAGGGAGAGAATACAAAAAACATGAATAACAAATGACTGGGTGACATCACAACAGAACCAAATTACATTAAAAAGATAATATCATGATACTATGAAGATACTCCAACAAATTTGAAAATCTAGAAGAAATGGGCAGATTTCTTGAAACACCACTTACCTAAACTAACACAAACTGAGGAGAAAAAGTTGAACAGACCCATAACAAAAGAAGAAATTGAATAGGTCATCAAAAAAATTACCAACAGAGAAAATCCTGTCCCAGACAGTTTCACCATAGAATTCTACCAAGCATTCAGAGAAGAACAGATACCAAACTATTCCAGAACATAGAAAAAGATGGAATCCTCCCAAAGTCATTTTATGAAGCATAAGTATGGTATCATACCAAAGCCAGGCAAAAACATCACTAAAAAGGAAAGCTACGGACTAATATCCTTCATGAATATAAGATGCAAAAATCTTCAACAAAATCCTAACCAATAGACTCCAACAACATATCAAAAAAAATAATATGTTATGAACAAGTGGGGTTCATATCAGGTACACAAAGATGGTTCAACATTAGAAAAACAATCAATGTCATCCATCACATAAATAAACAAAGGAAAAGAACCACATGATCATATCAATCAATGCAGAAAAGACATTTGATAAAATCCAACACCCATTCCTGATCAAAACTCTCAGCAAAATAAGAATTGAAGGGACATTCCTCAACATGATAAAGGGTATCTATGCCAAACCAACAGCCAACATTTTTCTCAGTGGAGAGAGGCTGAAAGCATTCCCGTTGTGAACAGGAACCAGACAAGGTTGCCCTCTATCGCCACTTCTATTCAACATTGTACTGAAAGTCCCAGCCAGGGCAAAAAGGCAAGAAAGGGAAATCAAAGCCATCCAAATTGGTAAGG
>NW_006921800.1:3119609-3121212 GCF_000298275.1 Orycteropus afer afer | reverse complement strand
TACAATGACAGACACATAGACCAATGGAATAGAATTGAGAACCCAGAAATAAATCCATTGACCTATGGTCAGCCAATCTTTGAGAAAGGGCTGAAATCCAATAAATAGGGAAGAGATTGTCTGTTAAACAAACAGTGCTGACAAAACTGGATATCCATTTGCAAAAAAATGAAACAAGATCTGTACCTCACACCATACACGAAAACTAACTCCAAATGGATCAAAGACTTAAATGTGAAACCTAAAACTATAAAGTTTCTCAAGGAAAAAATAGAGGCAAATTTAGTGGCCCTAAAATATGGCATATGTAGACTCTCAAGCATAACCCAAAATGTACAAACAGTAGAAGAGAAACAAAATGAATTGGACCTTCTAAAAATAAATTTTTTATGTGCTTCCAAAGACTTCTCCAAAAGAGTCAAAAGAGAACCTACAGATTGGGAAAAAATATTTGGCAATGACATATCTGACAAGGAAATTATCCCTAAAATTTAAAAACAACTTCAACACCTCCACAATAAAAAGAAAAATAATCCAATTTAAAAGTGAGAAGACTCTACTAAACACTTCACCAAAGAGGATATTCAGGCAGGCAACAAACACATGAAGAAATGCTCATGATCATTAGCCATTAGAAAGATACAAATAAAAATAACAATGAGATACCATCTTGCCTCAGCACTAGTAGCAAAGTTCAATAAGACAGAAATAACAAACTCTGGGGAGGATGTGGAGAGATTCAGACTCTCATTCACTGTTGGTGGGACTATCAAATGATACAACTACTGTGTTAAGCAGTATGGTGATTTCTTAAAAAGTTGGAATTAGAAATACCATTTGATCCAGCAATCCCATTACTGGTATATGTGTTAGATGAGGTTCGCTAGAGAAACAAAACCAGTAAAGCTTATATAGAGAGAGAAAGATGGGAGGAATTCAACAGAATTTACTGGCTCCGCACTCTGATCTTCCTGACTATTGGCCCGTCCTTATGATTTTGTCTCTCTAGAACCACTCTTGGTACCAAATGTGTTAGACTGGGTTCTCTAGAGAAACAAAACCAGCAAAGCTTATATATAGAGAGAAAGAGGAATGTATCTTAGGAAAATGGCTCACACACATAGAAGCTGGCAAGTCCAAAGTTCTTAGATCAAACGTCAAGCTGGAGGCTTTTCCCGACTCTCAAAGCTGCAGGGGCTGACGAGCTCAAGGTTGGCAGACAGTATATTGACTGTTGACTTCAAAAAATGACAAATTCAAGATTTTCAGGCTGAATGATGGATTGTTTGCTCATGGACAGTTGTAGGCAGCACAACAGCATCCCGATCCACAGAAGAGTGTCTCTTTTGCCAGGATGTCCATAAATGTACTGGAAGCAGGCCACACCCCTAGGGAAATTCCCTTTCAATGGATTGGCTGCTCAAAACATATTCATCTGATCCCATCACGGGAATAATCACATCACAACTGCTTAAACCACACAGAATTTTGGTCTGGTCAAGTTGACACACAGCTCCAACTATCACAGCATAAATCCTAAAGAGCCAGGACAAGAACAGATATATGCAACCTAGGAGCTCTGGTAGCGTAGTGCCTAAGGCAT
>NW_006921800.1:3107740-3118789 GCF_000298275.1 Orycteropus afer afer | reverse complement strand
ATGCTACCAGAGTTTTTCTACGATTGTATTTGTATGGTCTGTAAGAATGTCCAGGTATATAGTAGAGCTGACAAGGGACAAGGTTGTAGTCACTTCTTGGCCACAGCCAGCTACCCAGAATGAGCGAGTAGTTGGACCTGTGTGCTCAGGACCATAGTTGCAGGGGACATCAAGCTCAATTGGCATAGCATACTACATACACAAAAACGTTGCTCCACATCCTACTTTAGCAAGTAGCAGCTGGGATCTTAAAAGCTTGCAAGTGGCCATCTAGATGCAACGATGGATCTCTCCATGTCCAGAGCGAACAAGAATGAAGAAAACCAAAGACGTATGGAAACAATTAGTCCAAAGACTGGTACACCATGCAATCCTCAGCCTATATGTCTACAAGACCAGAAGAACTAGATGGTGCCCAGCTACCTCTATGAACTACTCAGAGGGGGATCTATGTAGGAAATCCTGGATAGAGAGGGAGAACGATGTGGAACAAAACTCAGAATTGTAAAAAAATGGACTGAGTTTGCTGGTCTGATAGAGCCTGGTGAAACCCCTGAGACTATGGCTCCTAGCTACCCTTCAGGTTTGGAATTGAACCCAGTCCTGTGGCTTCTAGCTAAACAAGACAGGCATATGAGTTGAATGTTTACATTAGGTAGAAACACTTCTGTTGTTGTTGTTGTTATGTGCCGTCGAGTCGGCCCCGACTCATAGCGACCCCTCCTTGGGTTTCCGCAGTATCACTACGGAAGTAGGATTGCCCAACCTTCCTTCCGAGGAGTGGCTGGTGGAGAGATAAATCATGGGAGCATAGAAGGGCTGTGTATGCACAAGGAGACAGCTAGGGGGCAGGAGTCTATGGGAGGGAAGGACACAGAGAAGAGCTAACTATGGGGAGAAAGTGGAAAGAGAGCTGTTGCATTGTGGGAAATAGCAGTCATGAGACAAAGTGTATGTGAACTGCTGTATGTAAAATGAATTTGCTTGTAAACTTTCACCCAAATAACAATAAAAATTAAACAAAACAAAACAAAAAACCCTCCATGGGTGAGTAATGTTTATTCTCTAGTTAAAGTCATTGGCTTTGACGAAGCTTGTGGTCAAGTTAACAATTAAAACACTAAAATCATGATATAATGTTATGCACTTGTTGCTAATATTAGGCAAACATTATTGACATGTAAATTTTAGTTCAAAGAAAATTTGGTACTTCTGCTTTAACATATGTTACACATTAAAGGAACCTTTTAATTTTGTTCTTTTTATAAGACAGAAAAAAATCTTTTGTGGCTTTCCATGAAGTTTCCAAATTATCAGAAGTCTATCATAGGTCACTATAAAATAACATTTAAGTTATTTAATTAAAAAAATTAAAGGTGAAAAATAATTAGTTTCTTTTCCCCCTAAAGCCTGGCTGCTCAGTTTCTTGGTCAAGGGCAAAAAATTTGCATAATTTTAGAGACAGAGAACTTTTGCCTTCTAGGCAGATAATAAAGAGTAACCGGTAAACTAAGGAAGCAAGGCTGTCAATATTGAGAAATTTGTTAGGATTTTAACATATTGTACAGCTTTTTAGATGCAGAGATTTGTTCTTGTTGAAACTTTGCCTTTGAAGTAGGTTGCATAAAGAATAAAACTAACTCACTTAGTAATTTTGAAAATTTGTTATCTTAACATTGAGAAATTGAATCCTTTGTTATTTGACATTAAATCTCTTAAAAATTCTCACAAATTAAATTCTTAAACTTTTGATTGTTGTTGTTCTTAGGTGTTGACCAGTCAGTTCCAACTCATAGAGATCCTATGTACAACAGAACAAAACACTGCACAGATCTGCAGCATCTCACAATTGCCACCATGCTTGAGCCCGTTGTCGCAGCTGGTGTCAATCCATCTCATTGAGGGTCTTCTCCTTTTTCGCTGACCCTCCACTTTACCTAGCATGATATCCTTCTGCAGATATTGGTCCCATCTGACAATGTGACAAAGTAAAAAAAGACAAAGTTTAGCCATTCTTGCTTCTGAGGAGATTCTAGGTGTACTTCTACCAGGACAGATTTTTTCCTTCTTCCAACAGTCCATGCTACATTCAATATTCAATATGCCAACACCACAACTCAGATGCATCAATTCTTCTTCAGTCTTCCTTATTCATTGTCCATCTCTCACATGCATATGAGGCTACTGAAAATACCATGGCTTAGGCTTCAAAGTCACATCTTTGCTCTTTAACACTTTAAAGAGGTATTATGCAGCAGATTTGCCTAGTGCAAAATGGCATTCATTTTCTTGACTGCTGCATCTATGGGTATTGATTGTGGATCCAAGTAAAATGAACTCTTGACAACTTAAATCTTTTTTCCATTTACCATGATATTGTTCATAGGTCTAGTTCTGAGGATTTTTATTTTCTTTATATGGAGGCATACTCTTTATGAGTAAGTACTTCAAGTATTCTGCACTTTCAGCAAGCAATGTTGTGTCATCTGTATATTGCAGGTTGTTAATGAGTCTTCCTCCAGTCTTAGTGCCATGTTTTTGTCATATAGTCCAGCTTTTGGATTGTTTGCTCAGCATATAGACTGAGTAAGTATGGTAGAAAGATACAACCCTGATGCGTACCTTACCTGATTGGAAGCCATGCAGTATCCCCTTATTCTGATTGAAAGACTGCCTCTTGTTCTGTGTAGTTTCCTCATAAGCACAACTAAGTGTTCTGGAATTCTCATTCTTTGCAATGTCATCCATAATTTGTTATAATCCATACAGTCGAGTGCCTTTGCATAGTCAATAAAACACAGGTAAACATCTTTCTGGTATTCTTTGCTTTCAGCCAAGATTCATCTGACATCAGCAGTGATATCCCTCATTCCACACTGTCTTCTGAATCTGGCTTGAATTTCTGGCAATTCCCTGTCAATATACTTCTTCAATCATTTTTAAATTATTTTCAGCAACATTTTACTTTTGTGTGATATTAATGATATTATTTGATAATTTCTTTATTCTGTTGGATCACCTTCTTTGGAAACAGCACAAATATGAATCTCTTCCAGTTGGATGGCCTAGTGCTATCTTCCAAATTTCTTGGATAAATGAATGAGCACCTCCAGCATTGCATCCATTTGTTGAAACATCTAAATAGGTATTTTGTCGATTCCTGTTGTTGTTGTTGTTGTTATGTGCCATCGAGTCGGACCCGACTCATAGCCACCCCTCCTTGGGTTTCCGAGGCAGTATCACTCCAGAAGTAGATTGCACCATCTTCCTTCCGAGAAGTGGCTGGTGGGTTTGAACCGCCAGCCTTCTGGTTAGCAGTCAAGTGCCTTAGGCACTACGCTACCAATTCCTATAACCTTGTTTTTCACCATTTCCTTCAGTGCAAGCTGGCCTCAATGCCATTGGTTCTTAGTCACATGCTACCTCATCAAATGGGTGACCAATTCTTTTTTGTATAGTGATTCTGTGTTCTTTTCCTTGGTGCTTCTTGTATCATTCAGTATTTTGCCCATAGAATACTTTATATTGCAACTTGAGGCTTGAATTTTTTCTTCAGTTCTTCTGTCTTGAGAAATGCCAAGTGTGTTCTTCCCTTTTGATTTCCTAACTCCAGGTCTTTGCATATTTCATTATAATACTTTACGTAGTCCTCTCAAGTTGCCCTTTAAAATATGTTCAGCTCATTTACCTTCATTTCTTCTAGTCCCTTTATCTACTCTCCATTCAAGAGCAAGTTTCAGAGTCTCTTTTGACATTCTCTTGGTACTTTTTCCCTTTCTTGAATTTTTAATGACCATTTGTTTCTTCCTGTATGATGTTCTTGATGTCATCCTACAACTTGCCTGGTATTCAGTCATTAGTGTTCAATGTATCAAATCTATTCTTTAGTTGGTCTCTAAATTCAGATAAGATGTATTTAAGGTTGCATATTGCCTCTGATGGACTTGTTTTAATTTTCTTCGGCTTCAACTTGAACTTGCATACGAGCAAGTTGCATATTATAGCCTCTTACATAGTTAGCCCTTTGCCTATTGTAACTGATGGTATTGAGTTTCCATCACCTCTTTCCACAGAGGTAGTCAATTTGATTCCTGTCTATTTCATCTGGCAAGGTACAACTATATGGTCTCTGTTTACATTGTTGAAAAAAAGGGATTTGCAATGAATAAGTCCTGGGTTTTGCAAAATTCTATCATATAATATCCAGTGTCATTTCCATCACCAAGGCCATATTTTCCAACTACTGATGATTCTTGTTTCCAACTTTCTCATTTCCAATCACTAGTAATTATTAGTACATCTTGATTGCATGTTTGGTCAATTTCAGACTGCAGAAGTTGGTAAAAACCTTCAGTTTCTTCATCTTTGGCTTTAGTGGTTAGTGCTGAAATTTGAGTAATAGTAGTAGTAACTGGTCTTCCTTATAAGTATATGGAAATTATCCTGTCACAAACAGCATTGTACTTCAGAATGGATCTTGAAATGTTCTTTTACATGATGAATATTATGCTACTTCTTTTCAATTTGTCATTCCCAGAATAGTAGACTATATGATTGTCTGATTCAAAATGGCCAATACCAAGCCATTTCAGCTCACTAATGCCTAGTATAAGGGAGCTCTGGTGGCATAGTGCCTTAGGCTTTTGACCTAACCAGAAGGCTGGTGGTTCGAACCCACCAGCTCCTTCTCAGAAGGAAGACTGGGTAATCTACTTCTGTAGAGATAGCACCTCGGACACCCAAAGAGGGGTCACTATGAGTCGAATTGACACCATGGGAGTGAGTGAGAATGTCCAGTATATTGATCTTCACGCGTTCCATTTCATTTTTCACAACGTTCAGTTTTCCAAGGTTCATACTTCATACACTCCAAGTTCTGATTATTAATGAATGTTTGTACCAGTTTGTTGTTATTTTGAGTAGTGGCACATCATTAAAAGAAGGTCCCAAAAGTTTTACTCCATCCATGTCATTAAGATTGACTCTGCTTCAAGCAGGCAACTTTTCCCTAGTCATATTTTGAGTGCCTTCCAATGTTAGGGTGTCATCTTCTGGCACTATATCAGAGAATGTTGCTCTGCTATTCATAAAGTTTTCAGTGGCCATTGTTTTCAGAAGTGGACCTGGACCTGTCCTTCTTCCTATCTGTCTTATTCCACAAGCTGTGATGAAACCTGTTCACCATGGCTGACCCTGTTGGTATTTGACATACAGGTAGCATAGCTTCCAGCATCCCAGCCACACTCAAGCTATCACAGTACACAAACTGATTTTTAGTTTACTTTAGGTTAGCCTTCTATTTCTCGTCATTTTTTAATTAATAAAAATTGCATCATCTCCTTACATAATATGTATTTCCTACAACATCTAGTTTAAGTTACTTACAAAGGTTTCGTCTTTGAGATTTTACTTTTTAGGTTGACAGAAACATACATTCCTTTGTCATAAATTTCTGGGAATATTTGGAGTACTTAATTTCTATAAGTACTTAGTTATCATTAAGACAATCAGAGTAAGTTTTCTGAAGAAATACTGTAATTTAATTTAATAATAGCATCTGGAGGTAGGAAATTACTATATTTCCATAACTTTTTTAATGCTTTAAAGGATCCTTTAGAGAAGGAATTTAGAATAATTTGTCCCTTTTTAAGCCTTGTTATATCAATCAAAATGAATCATCTTTTTTCATTACACTTTTCAGAGTGAGTTATATCAAAGTTTTTGAAAAACGGGTCAGAAGTTGCCACCTTCTTCTGTGAACTGGCATTACTTATTTTCTTGAAAAAAAATGGTGATTTTATCCACATATGCACACAAAAAAAGTCAAACTTCAACAGTGAAGCACTGAATTGCTTTTCTCTGAGTCTTGATCAAAAGACTCTAAGATTCCTCACAGCATACCTATGTGTATGACATATAGGTCAACAGAAATTTTAAAGCTGGTATCCCAGACCAAAATATCTATATGAGAGCAGACAGAAAAAGAAACTAAATTTTTGCTATAGCACAAAAAAGAAAACTAAATCTTCACTGAACTTAGAGAGCTTCAATGCAAAGGAACAGAGTTCAAATCTGAGAGGTTATTTACCTTAGGTGACTCCTGAGACTCATGGAAATGGAGAGCTAACACAGCTCAGCTGGTGCCAAAATCTGAATTCTCAATGTCGGAGACATTGAGAATAATGTCTCAGATAATATGCCTTCAGATCCCATGTTATCTGGCACCAAGAAATGTAAAAGACTAAAATTTCTGAATCTGTTAAAAGTAAAAAAGCAAAAAGTTTTATTGAGGGTAATGCAACTCACAAACAGAGGAAACACATGGTAGAGAAGAATCTACCACGTGCTCTACTGTGCTGGAATCACATAGTCATATTTATACAGTAAAACCAGGAACTTAGGTTACAATATTTTTATTGGTGCTTGGTGAAGTAAGGTAGTTGAGAGCAGACTATAGGGAAGTCAAGCTTTTGCTATGATTGGTTTGCAAAGCATATGTGGGTTATGATGATAGAATGCAATGCAGCTTGCAAGGGGTCATAAAACATTCACAAGATGTTCACATGAATGATCTTCTGAAAACAGATATTAGAACATTGTACACAATGGCTCTTATTTTACTACCTCACCCTGGGTTTCACATGATGTACTCTTGACATTGGTAGACTAATTACAGCTTATAAGAGAGCAGTATGTGCTCAAACATTATAAAGAACAGAAAAATAGAAATCTTGCTAAGACAATTGCAAGAGCAGTGATCCATGATTGTAAAACTTCTAGAGTCTTAGAAACAGGATATTTTCATTAATGTTCTAATGAACAATTTTCTAGTGTTACAGTGAGCCTGATAATCTAAATATAATTATGTGAAACTGAACAAGCTGCTTCTAAAAGTTAGTTATAGTTTAAGGAGAAGAACAGTTCCTTGAGTGCATTATTAAGTTTATATTAAGGTAATTTGTTGCTAAGGAAAACAGAACACGGCTTCAAGAATTGACGGAATACCTATTGAGATGTTTCAACAAACAGATGCCCCGCTGGAGGCACTCACTCGGCCACATCAAGAGCTATGAAAAACAGCTACCTGGCCAACTGACAGAAAGAGACCCATATTGGTACCTATTCCAAAGAAAAATGATCCCACAGAATGTGGAAATTATCAAACAATATCATTAATATCACATGCAAGTAAAATCTTACTGAAGATAATTCAAAATGGTTGCACAGTATATTGACAGACAGTTTCCAGAAACGCAAGCTGGATTCAGAAGAGGACGTGGAACAAGGGATATAATTGCTGATGTTAGATGGATCTTAGCTGAAAGCAAAGAATACCAGAAAGATGTTTACTTATGTTTTATCAAGTACACAAAAGCATTTGATTGTGTGGATCATAACAAATTATGGATAATATTGAGAAAAATGGGAATTCCAGAACATTTGATTGTGCTCATAAAAAACCTGTATGTAGACCAGGAGGCTGCCATTTGAAAAGAACAAGGGGATACTGAAGGTTTAAAATCAGGAAGGGAGTATGTCAGGGTTGTATCCTTTCACTGTACTTATTCAACTTGTATGCTGAGCAAATAATATGAGAAGCTGGACTATATGAAGAAGAACATGGCATCAGGATTGGAGGAAGATTCATTAACAACCTACAATATGCTGATAACACAACTTTGCTTGCTGAAAGTGAGGATGACTTGAAACACATACTGATGAAGACTGAAGACTACAGTCTGCAGTATGGATTACAATTCACCATAAAGAAAACAAAATCCTCACAACTGGTCCAATAAACAGCTTCATGATGGATGGAGAATAGGTTGACGTTGCCAAGGATTTCTTATTACTTGGTTCTACAATCAACACCAATGGAAGCAGCAGTCAAGACATCAAACAACAGATTGCACTGGGCAACTCTGCTGGAAAAGACCTCTTTCAAGTGATGAACAACAAAGACATCTCTTTGAAGACTAAGGTGTGCCTAACCCAAGGCATGGTGTTTTCAATCACCTCATCATATGCGTGTGAAAACTGGACAGTGAGTAAGGAAGATCGGAAAAGAGTTGATGCTTTTGAGTTGTGTTGTTGGAAAAGAATGTTGAGAGTACCATGGACTACTAAAAAGACTAACAAATCTGTCCTAGAAGTGCAGCCGGTATGCTCGTTGGAAGCGAGAATGGCCAGACTTTGTCTCACCTACTTTGATCATATTGTCAGAAGGAAATATTCACTGGAGAAGGATATCGTGCTTGATAAAGTGGATGGTCAATGAAAAAAGGGAAGGCCCTCAATGAAATGGATTGACACAGTGGCTCCAAGAATGGGCTCAGATATAGCAAGGATCATGAGGCTGGCACAGGACCAGGCAGTGTTTTTTTCTGCTGTGCAAAGGGTCACTATGAGTCAGAGACGACACGACGGCACCTAACAACAACAACAACAAGGGGAAAAGAAAGATAAGAAAAATGGAGTCTAAAAAGACACAAGATGGAGATAGGCTTAAACTTGAGCCAACCCTCCTTCATAAATACCAAAAATGCAATGCATAGCCATTGAGTTGGATCCAACTCATAGCGACCTCTCCTTGGGTTTCCAAGTTGGTATCACTAGGGAAGTAGATTGCCCAACCTTCCTTCTGAGGAGTAGCAGGCATCCTAATTTTAAAATTATTTATATGTCATAAATGAAAATGTTGGGTAACAAAATAGTCCAAAAGTGAAAGCAGGCTATATTTTTCTGTCACAGATGACTCCTTTCACAATATTGTGGAATGATTTCTGAGTTATTTCTCTTTCACAAATCTTTGAAATTTTGTATTTTATTCTCAACTTAGATACTACTCACTGGCTGTGCATGTTAGTAGGAGCATATCACAATCTTCTTCACATCTCATCAATATAATAAAGCAATAAACTTGTTCTGCAGTGTCCATTGATATTAAATTTGATAGTCAGTGACATTCATACTTTTATTTTAAAGATATATCACTTTCAATTATGTCATATCAAAATCAGATTCCATTTCTTTTTGTTAGTACTTTTTAAAATTGTTTTCCCTGGCAAATACAGTAAGCATCACAAGTGATCCATTATAGTGATCTATCAAAAAAAAAAACAGATCAAATGAAATCAGTTGCCACTGAGTTAATTCTGACTCATGGAGGCCACATATATGTCAACATAGAACTATATTCCACAAGGTTTTCAATGGCTGAATTTTCTCAAGTAAATCTGCAGACCGTTCTTTAGAGGCACCCGTGGGTGGACTCAATTGCCAAACTTTAAGTTAGCAGGCAAGCTTCCACCATTGGCACCACCCAGGGACTCCATATCTATTGTCACTGAGTGGATTCCACCTAACTGTGACTATATTGGACAGAGTAGAACTGTCCTATAGGGTTTCCAAGGCTGTAAACTTTTGTGGAAGTAGACTGCCACATCTTTGGCCTGCAGAGTAGGTTCCAACCTTTTGGCTAGCACCTGAACCATCAGTGCTCCTTCAGACAAAGAAACAAATAAACAAACTCACTGCTATAGAGGATTCTGGCCCTTTGGGTTTCTTTCTTTCTTTTTTTTTTTAATTGTGATTTGGGTGAAAATTTACAGAGCAAATTCACTTTCCAGTGCACATACACCTTGTCTCATGACACTGACTACAATTTATCACAATGCAACAGCTCCCCTCTCACTTCCTCCCCATAGTTACCTCAATACTGTGTCCATCCCTCCATGCACTCCTGCCCCCTGAGCTGTTTCCCTATCATAAACAGCTCTTCTTTCTCCCATGATTATTCTCTCCAAGGAGTGTATCTACCTCAGGTAAATGATCAACTTACATGCTTGTCTTTTGTTTGGCTGGAAGCCACAGGTATGGGTTCAATTCCAGACCTGAAGGACAGCTAGGGGCCATAGTCTCAGTGGTTCTACCAGGCCCTATTGGACCAGCAAACCTGGTACCCTCCACCCCTTGTTTTTTTTTCTAAATGATTTTGAGTTTTGTTTCACATTGTTCTCCCTCTCCATACAGAATCTCCTACATAGATTCCCCTCCGAGTTGTTGACAGTGGTAGCCAGGCACCATCTGGTTCTTCTGGTCTCACAGATGTATAGGCTGTGGATCACATGGTGGACCACTCACTAGGACTAATTGTTTCCATGAATCTTTGGTTTTCTTCATTCTTCTTTGCTATGGATGAGGAGAGACCGATTGTTGCATCTAGATGGCTACTTGCACGTTTTTAAGATCCCAGTTGCTACTCGCCAAAGTAGGAGGTAGAACAATGTTTTGTGTAGTATATGGTATGCCAATTGAGCTTAATATCCCCTGTGACTGTGGTCCTGAGCCCACAGGTTCAACTACTCACTCCCTCTGGGTAGCTGGCTGTGATCAAAAAGTGATGACAACCTTGTCCCTTGACAGCTCTACTATACACCTGGAAATTCAGATCATACAAATACACTTATAGAACCATTGTCTGCCAACCCTATATATGGTCTTGGGTACACTCCCCTCTTCACAGACCTACCTAATAGTTCAGCCTGTCCACCCATCTATCCACCCGTATACCCATGTTTGCCTTCACTGACAAAGCAGTACTATATGTGCAAAAGGGTTCATCTTTGTTGTCTGTACCTACCATGTACCTCTCTGTGTCTTCCTCTTCCTCAATGCCACCATGTTGATCACTCACATTTGGTACATTGCCCTTCACATCACGCAAATCAATACTTATCTCTAACTATCTAACAGTGTTCCCTACCCTACCCTTCTACCCCTGGTAACCAACAAAGACAATTTCCTTCCAGATAAACCTTTCCTTGACTTTTACAATAATGGACTAATACAATATTTTTCCTTCTGTGATTGACTTATTTCATTCTGCATAATGTCCGCCAAGGTCAGCCATGTTATGCAGTGGTTTACAGATTCTAGGTTATTCTTTAGGATTGCATAGTATGCCATTGTGTGTATGTACCATGGTTTGGTTATCCATTCCTCAGTTGATGGACACCTAGGTTGTTTCCATCTTTTGGCTATTGTAAA
>NW_006921800.1:3103267-3104390 GCF_000298275.1 Orycteropus afer afer | reverse complement strand
GGAAGTAGATTGCCCCATCTTCCTTCCGAGGAGTGGCTGGTGGATTTGAACCGCCAGCCTTCTGGTTAGCAGTCAAGTGCCGTAGCCACTATGCTACCAGAGCTACCAACAGTCTTATGGGGACTGTTGCTGTTTTCCCCTCCATTAGACAAAAATAACAATTGAATAACCATCAAAAAATAAAGGCACATTGATTAAAAAAAATATATACCATGTAATCACACAGGAACAGTAACCAAAAAAGGGAAAAAAGTAGAAAAAGAAAGAAAGAAAAAAACTACAATATCTGGGGAGAGTGAAATAAAAATAAAAAAGGTAGGGAATGAAAATAATGAAGAAAAATGGGAAAAAGGCAAGAAGAAAAATAAGAAATGGGCTTAACAATGAGAAAGAAAAAAAATTGTAACAAGGAACAGGTAAAAGAAAAAAAGCTGTAAACTAGATCCTGGAAAGGGAAGAATAAAGAATAATAATAAAAAAGCAAAAGTAATAAAATAGTAGTAGTTTTAAAATAGACAATAACAAACTAAAAAAGAGAAAACAGAAAAAAAAACTGGGGCAGGGCAGGACAGGGCATGGAAACTCTGTCCAACCACACAGATTTGGATGGAATTCCTGCCAGCCCAGAAAGTGGGTGGGAGTGACAGATGGCTGCACCTCTGTTCACCAAAATGGTGTGGGGTATAAGAGTAACAAGGGGAATGTCTCACCTTTCCAGTCATCCACATCCGGAAGGTCCTTGGGGTCCCTGGCAAGTGGAGCCTGTTCTTAAGTCCCTGGAATCTGGGAGAATGCTGTCACATTAAATAACCAAAATGGGCAAGCCACTTGTAAACATTCAAAATGGCTGCACCCTCCGGACAGACAGAAGTCTACAGCTCAGTCCACCTTCTTCTTTATTGCTTTCCCTTTTATTCCCCAGCCACCAGAGCAGTTCTCTGTGCAGTCCCTGGCTAGCAGAGCTGATTTTTAGGTTAATTCTTAGGTCCCACCACCACTTAGCAATATCCAAGCTGTCTGGGCTGTCAGGATTGCTGCCAGACCGCAGCTCTGTATGTCTCCTTTTTTGGTATTTTCATGCAAATTCTTCTTCTAGTTGGAATTTAGTCCACTTCTATATCCT
>NW_006921800.1:3100729-3102977 GCF_000298275.1 Orycteropus afer afer | reverse complement strand
TAGTGATACTGCCTTGGAAACCCAAGGAGGGGTCGCTATGAGTCAGATCAGACCGGATGGCACATCACAACAACAACAAATCTTTATGGAAGTAGATTGCACCATCTTCCTTCTGTAGAGGAGCTGATGGGTTTGAGGTTAGCAGTCAAAGCCCATAGCTCTGTGCCACCAGAGCTCCTTCAGTGTTCCTTAGGGATTCCATATATATGCAGTGATTAGATTTCTCACTCTCTCTCTCTCTTTTTTTTTTTTCTCAAAGGGGAAAAATTTCTGTTCTTAAGTTTTGCAAATGGAATTATGAGAAGGGGGTTTATTTTGGTGAGAGAGAGGAAGAGGTTACAACATAAGTTCATAATTGAGACATTTGTGGATCACTGATCATTGCCTAGCATAGTGCCTAAGGCACTTGACTGCTAACCAGAAGGCTGGCGGTTCAAACCCACAAGCCAATCCTCGGAAGGAAGGTTGGGCAATCTACTGCTATAGTGATACTGCCTCGGAAACCCAAGGGGGGGGTCGCTATGAGTCAGGTCCGACTCGACAGCACATAACAACAACAACAACAATCATTGCCTATACTTATGCTTGACAATAATAATATAGCATATGGATGTCCTTCCAGGTCCATACTGTGCCATTTTTGTTAGTCATGATATCTTCATCTATAGCCTGACTTTAATGAAATCTTTGTGTATACATGCAAGAAATTCAATGGCATTTTGACAGTATTAAGTACTATGAAAAGAATAATGCATTCGACATTTTAATAAAATGAATAAACAGTAAAAAAAAAAATTTAAATGATAATTTTTCTATTTCCTCTACAATATCTGCCTTTCGTTGGTTCCATTTCCAAATAGAATTAATAGATTTTCAGTAACTGTTTTATGGTAATGCTGTTTTGTGTTTACAAGTCAACTTACATGATGCATTAGCACACATCCAAACTGTATAGCACTTACAGTATTTTGAAATAGCTATTATTTATTCACTTAAAATTTTTTTAAGTCACTTGCTCAACTTTAAGTTAGGTATTTTTGTCATTATTATTATTGAAAAAGTAATATATGCCCATGTTATTAATCATGAAAAACACAAAGGGCATACAATGCAAAGAAAATCACCTTTCTGCTGCAAACCCATGGGTCATCCAAATAATTCCTTGTGTACTCCAGAATGATGTTATACATACTAAATCATACATCACTTACTAAAAATATTGCACTAGTTTATATTGTTTTGAAAAAGTGGAAGCATAAAATATATATTGCTTTGCACCTAGTTTTCTTCTCTTAGAAATTAGTTACCTAACTTACCAGCACATATATTATTTCCTTCCCCTTCTTGGTGCATTGTAACCATCACATGGCTGTACCCATAACTGACTGAACAGTGTCCTAGGGATGAGTAATAGTTTTCCATTCTTTTGCCGTAAAAATATTGGTATAAGGAACATCCTTGCTGACAGCATCCTTGCTGGTCTTTGCATGCATGGAGGAATGCATCTAAAGATCCAGTCTTAAAGTGAAATTTCTGAATCATAGAGATGCGTATTTCAAATTCTTGATAGATGTAACTATCCTGTTATCTAATAAACCTTTCCCAATTGATGAGATTAAAAAAATTCTAATTTTGGTCATTTACATTATGGCCATCTTTTTAGCAATCTTTTATTGCAGTAACACTAATGAAAATATCCATATTTATATAACTCAGGGTTTCTCAACAAATACTAGGAAGTAAATTAATCAAGATTGTTTTTGTTTCCCTTCACCCCTAAGTGTCATATCACATCAAAAAATATACCCATATATAGTTGAGCTAGGAGCTCTGGTGGCACTGTGGTTAAGCACTGGCTGCTAAACAAAAGGTTGGGGGTTTGAACCCACCAGCCACTTCCCAGGAGAAAGATGAAGCAGTCTGCTTCAGTAAAAACTTACAAACTTGGAAACTCTAAGGACAGTTGTAGTGTGTCCTACAATGTTGCTATGAGTCGAAATAAACTAGATTGCAATGGATTTTCTGCTTCAGTTGAGCTGAATTGCAGTTGACAATATGTTTTGCGCACACACATTTGAAAACATTAATTAAATTATTAAATATGTATTAATTTCTAGTAGTGTTTTGGACTCCATAATATTTTTCCAGGCATAAAAATTTTGTAGGTTTTTTTAAAACTCACAGGCCCTAGGCACTGCTCCTCTAGTGCTTCATGGGTAAGTTTCTCAGAAGCTAATTTCAAAAGCAA
>NW_006921800.1:3097775-3100259 GCF_000298275.1 Orycteropus afer afer | reverse complement strand
TCAAAGCCACACTATTTCCTCAGAGTGTCTTATAGTACTTCAGTAGAAGATAATGACACATTTGAAAAAACTTCAATGTTTGAACAGCTTTTAGGAAGCTACATTCGTTCTGCTTAGAGGTCCTCGCTACAGTAGCTTCGCTATTATTTGAATATGACCCTCGCATATTCATCACAAATACTGGGTCATTACAGAGTTCAGTGTACGTTAAAATTAAAGCAGGTTGCCTGAGGTTAGGTTAATGAGAAGCCAAGCTGCAAATCTGGCAGCTCGGGCCACGGTTTTCGTAATGATTCTCCACTTGATTTTATGACCCTGTCCTTTGCGTCCGTAAGCACCGCTCTCAGAACAAAGGGTGGTCGGGTCAGGGGCGCAGGCTGCAGAAAGAGGAGGTTGTTTCTGTGGTCTGTTAACAGGTTACTTGGTTTCAACACGATACCCGCCTTTCTCCATGTCTCAGGCGAACCTACGAACTAATGTCACAAAAATGTCTGGGTGTCTCACAGGAGCCACAGTAGTAGCTTCCTCAGCGCCAAGACTCAGGAATCTCGCTTGCAAAGACCAGCACCATTGGACCCACCGACTCCAGCTTCACTACACGTTCAGCACCGGGAAAGGTTGTGGAGGCGACGCTACGGGCAACGCCTCTGTTTCCAGCCAATGAGGAGCGGAGGCCGCATCGGGTCCTCCGCTGATTGAACTGAGATGTCTCCGCCCCGCAGAGACTGCAACCCTCCAGGCCAGCAAGTAGTCTCAGCCCCAAAGCCTAGGTGTCCGGCTTTTGTGCGTTCGCTGTCGGTCCACTGGAGCGCCTGATCTCCCTTTTCTCCTGTTTTTTCTCTCTCCAGTCCTGACTCCTCAGTTTCCGAATTTCCTCTTCCTCGCTTCTTTTCTCTTTTCTTCATTCACAGCTCAACATGCAGAAAAAAGACGACTTTCCACATGATTTCCTGCCAGGCTTGCAACATTTCGCCACTCAGGCCATCCATGTGGGCCAGGAACCGGAGCAATGGCGCTCTCAGGCTCTAGTGCCCCCTATCTCACTGTCCACCACGTTCAAGCAGGGAGCACCCGGTCAGCACTCGGTGAGCAGGATCTGGGACGGTCCAGGGTGGGGTGGGAAAAGAGAGATGGCTTATAAATTAAATAGGCACGCAAGTAATTTATGATATGGTTTACACGTTAGAAAGGCACCTTGAAAGGATATTTCCTATACCTGTTATCCTCCTTGCAGAAAAGTTCTATGTTGGATGACCCAGTGATGACGTCTTTTGATAAGCCAAACTGGAAGGAAGTTTGTACAAATTGTCAAAGAGATTTGATTGAAATTCGTGTAACTTTGGCAAATTTGCAGTTGAAAACTGAGGGACACAGTGTTCTAGGATTATCCTTTAAAAAAAACAAACCAAACTCACTGCCATCGAGTGGATTCCGACTCACAGCGACCCCCTTTGGGCTGAGGCAGTAAATCTTTGCTGAAGTAGATTGCCCCATCTTCCTTCCGTGGAGCGCCTGATGGGTTTGAACTGCCAGCCTTCTGATTAGCAGTCAAATACCTTAGGCACCACACCACCAGAGCACCTATAGAATTATCCTTTAGCAGCAAAAATTATAAAGGTGTAGTAAAGAGTCAGATAAAAAAAATCTCAGGGTCTGATAACTCACCTGTAATTAAGATTGTTCCCAGTAGCTGTATTCAGCTATTAAATTTATTAAACAGTTTGAGCCTCCAGCCTTCTGGTTAGCAGTCAGAGCTCTTCCCATGTTATGTGCTAGATACATATATGTGTTACATCCTCTGTACTACACGTATTACCTCTTTTAATCCTAACAGCCACTCTAGTCAGAACTCCACTCATTTTTCCAATGAAAAAGCTGAGTATAAAGTTAAGTAACCTAGCCTAAGGCCACAATGGCTGGTAAGTGATGAAGCTGAAATTCAAAACCTGCTCCCCAATCACCAATACTTAGACACTAAGCCACCCTCTGCTAACTCAGATGATGTTTGCAATAATGTATTAAATTACATCATTTAAGCAATATGGCTTAGTGATTGTATATAAGTCATGTAGGTAGAGGACCTAGGTGTGAATTCTGATACCACCCCTTTTGAGCTGAAAAAAAAAAACCTCACTGTCATGGAGTCAATTGTGACTCACAGTGACCCCTCCCCCTTGGGTTTCCGAGGCAGTATCTCTACAGAAATAGATTGTCCATTCTTGCTTCCAAGGAGTAGCTGGTGAGTTTGAACCACCAGCCTCCTGGTTAGCAGTCAAATGCCTTAGCCACTATGCCACCAGAGCTCCCCTTCTGATAAATAAGCAAGTTGCCTAACCTGTCAAAGCCTCAGTTTGATCCTGTGGAAATGGGAGTAGTAATAGTGCCTATAGGAGCTCTGGTAGCATAGTGCCTAAGGCACTTGACTGCTAACCAGAAGGCTGGTGGTTCAAACCCACCAGCCACTCCTTGGAAGGAAGATGGGGC
>NW_006921800.1:3094963-3096870 GCF_000298275.1 Orycteropus afer afer | reverse complement strand
GGCATTGGGCTTCTAAAGCTGTAAATCTTTATGAAGATCGCCCCATCTTCCTTCCACGAAGCAGCTGGTGGGTTAGAACCGCTGACCTTCGATTAGCAGTCAAGTTCCTTATCCACTACGCCACCAGAGCTCCCACAGAGTTAAATGTTTGCCATAAATATTTATAGAAACATGAGTACTTTTCTGTGGCAGTCACCATATGAATGCAAACACTTCTTTTCTGTCTGGAAGTGTATAGCTGCAAGTAATGGCAAAAAGGTAATGGTGAGATGTGATGAGTATATCCTGGAGTCCTATAAGATATATGTATTCAGTTTGACAAGGTGCGCTAGTGGCTCAGTGGTTAACATGCTTGACTGCTAACCAAAAGCTTGGTGGCTTGAACCCACCGGCTAATCCATGAGAGAAAGATGTGATAGTCTATTTCTGTAAAGATTACAGCCTTTGAAATCCTATGGGGCAGTTCTGTTCTCTCCTATAGAGTTGCTATGAGTTAGAATTGACTCAACAGCAATGAATTTAGTTTTGATTTTGGTTTTCAGTTTGACAAAAACAAGGAAGCAAAGTAACAAAACATTTTTTTGTATTACTATTATTACTAATAGTTAGAAGCTTTTGAATAAGACACAAGTCAAGAGCTACTATTTCATTATATGTTATATGAGGCACATAACACACACATACACTCAATTACACACCAGTTGTTGATGCATGGTGACCCCATGTATTTCACAGTAGAACTGTGCTTCATGGAGTTTTCAATGGCTGTGACCTTTCAGAAGCAGATTACTAGACCTTTCTTCCAAGGCATCTCAGAATGGGTTTGAATTGCCAACCTTTGATTAGTAGCCTAATGAGTGGCTGTTTGTATTACCTAAGGACTCATTTATATGAAACAGGGGGAGAAATTATAGGACTTTTAGTCAGTGTTCACATCCTGGGTTTGAATTTTGGCCTTCACACACCCTAGGTTTTAGTTTCTGTTTCCTCAAAGAAGGAAATAAGGATTAAATAAGATGTCTATATAAGCCCAGTAAGTATAGTACCATACATGTAAAGGAGCTATAATGCAAATTTTAAAAAGTATTATGTGGGGAGAGTTCCAGTAAGATGGTAGAATAGGCAGAATGACTGCATAGACCCTCTTCAACAAAGAAAAGGAGAACCAATTACCACAGATACAGAAGATAATCCTGAACTCATGAGCCTTGAAGGGAAGCATATAGAAGTGGACTAAACTCCAACTAGCAGAAGAATTTGCATGAAAACACCAAAAAAGAAGACATACAGAGTTTCAGTCTGGCAGTGATCCTGACGGCACAGACAGCTTGGATATTGCAGAGTAGTGGTGGGACTTAAGAATTAACCTAAAAATCGGCCCTGCTAGCCAGGGATTGCACGGAGGACTGCTCTGGTGGCTGAGGAATAAAAGGCGAAGCAGCAAAGAGAAAGGTGAGCTAAGCTGTGGACTTTTGTCTGTCTGGAGGGTGCAGCCATTTTTAACGTGTACAAGTGGCTTGACCATTTTGGATATTTAAAGTGACAGGTTCTCCGAGATTCCAGGGACTTAAGAACATGATCTGCTTGCTGGGAACTGCAGAGGTACCTCAGTGCAACTACTAGAAAGGTGCAACATTCCCCTTGTTACTCTTATATCTCACACCATCTTGGTGGACACTGGTGTGGTCATCCCTCACTCCCACCCACCTTGTAGGCTGACAGAAATTCCAGCCCAGTCTGTGTGCTTGGACGGAGCCTGGGTGCCCCGCCCCACCCTGTCCAGAATTTTTTTCTCTCTTTTTTAGTTTGTTTGTTTTTGTCTGTTTTAAAACTACTACTATTATTATTACTTTTACCCTTTTTATTATCATTCTTTATTCTTCCCTTCCCAGGTTTTAGTTTTCAGC
>NW_006921800.1:3092668-3094813 GCF_000298275.1 Orycteropus afer afer | reverse complement strand
TGGTTACTGTTCCTGTGTGATTACATGATGTGATTTTTGTCCATGTGCTTTTCCTTTTTTGATGGTTTTCAGTTGTCATTTTTGTCTAATGGAGAGGAAGACAGCAACAGTTCCCATAAGACACAAATACACCCATACCTCCTGCAATTTCACTTACTGAGTGAGAGCCACCACCTCCTTCTCCATCAATGGGTGTACAATAAATAACCACCAAGAGGAGCATGACTCACCCTTAGCTGCTCTTCACACACAGTTCACAGAGATCGAAATACAACAATGTCACAATGTCTCAGAGACAACAAACCATCACAGTCCAGACAAAGAAGCAAGATAAATTGGTAGAAATAAGGGAGCAGGATACAGACCCAGAACACATTCCTGAGGAAGAAACAGCATTGGAACTCCCTGATAAGGAATTCAAAAGAATTATATTTAGGTATCTTGAAAGGATTGAGAGACAGATCAAGGAAAACACAGAAAAATCCGTAGAATAATTTTGGAAGAAAATACAAGAGCAAAATGACAAAATAAGTGAAAAATTAGAAATGGTTCTAAATCTACAGATAGAAATCCAGAAGATTAATACTAAATTGTCAGAAATAGATAACACATTGAAAGGGCAAAGGAGTAGAATTGATGAAATGGAAGACAGAATTAATGAGATTGAAGACACATACCTGAATACATCTTTGGAAAGGGATCAGTCAGAAAAAAAAGATCAAAACAAAATGAAGAAAGCCTAAGGATCATGTGGGATACCATCAAAAGGAATAACCTACATGTCATTTGAACTGTAGAACAGGAAGGCAAAAATGAAACCACTGAGAAAATTGTTCAAGACTTATTGGGAAAGAACTTCCCTGATATGGTGAAAGATGAGAATATATCCATTCAGGAAGTCCAATGAACCCCAAATAGAATAGACCTCGAAAGAAAATAACCAAGGCATATCATCATCAAACACATCAAAACCAAAGACAAAGAATCCTGAAAGCAGCATGGGAAAAACAAGAAGTTACTTACAAAGGACAACCAGTAAGAATAAGCTCTGATTTCTTAGCAGAAGCCATGCAAGCGAGAAGGCAATGGGATGGTATATATAAAATCCTGAAAGAGAAAATTTTTCAACCAAGAATTATATACCCGGCAAAATTGTCCCTCAAATATGATGGTGAAATGAGGAGATTTCCAGATGAGCAGAAACTAAGGGAATTTGTTAAAACCAAACCAACCTGATAAGAGATACTAAACGGAGTCCTTTGAACAGAGAACTAAAAATACCAACCAAAAACTGAACATTAATACACAAGATGACATAACGCAGAAACCACAGATATGGACATATCCAAAGTCAAATAGGCTTAGAAGATTATAAACAGGGAACCAGAGACTTCAATTGGCAAATGAGAACAACTACAAACCAAAAAGAGGGAAAATACTGTGTAGTTACAGAATTTCTAAATGGCGAGGAAGTCAAGAGAGTTGCAAGAAAGAATGGACTATTCCAAACTTGGGGAGAAAATCACAAATCACAGGGTAACCTCAAAGAAAGATGATAAACCTTCAAATCACAATAAAAGAGAGGAGAATCACAAATATTCAGAAAATACTAAAGCAACAGCAACAAAGGAAATGACAACCTGATTCATAAACATAATGAGCTCAGCACAGAAAGTAATATGGAACAAAGAAACCAGGGACACCATGAGAAACTGCTTAACAAAATGACAGCAACGAATTCATACTTGTCAATAATTACACTGAATGCACCACTCAAGAGACGGAAAGTTGCAGATTGGATAAGAAAACAACACCCATCTATATGCTGTCTACAAAAGACACACCTTAGAGACAAAGACAAAAACAGACTAAAAATCAAAGGTTGGGAAAAAATATATCAAGCAAATGGCAACAGTAAAAGAGCAGGAGTGACAATATTAATTTCTGATCAAATTGACTTTAAGGCCAAAACCACCATACAAGACAATGAAGGACATTATATAATGATTAAAGGAACAAATGAACAAGAAGATATAACCATAATAAATATCTATGGACCCAAAGAAAGAGCCCCAACATACATAAATCAGACTTTAAAAGAGTTGAAAAGGCAAATAGATGACTCCACAGTCATAGTAGGAGACT
>NW_006921800.1:3078241-3082379 GCF_000298275.1 Orycteropus afer afer | reverse complement strand
GGCTGACTGCTCTTCTGTCTGGGTTTCTGGCTTTTATCCCCTTTCTCCTGCTCTTCCGGCCTGCTACTCTTGGTGGCAAATTTAGGGGCCCTAATATATGGCATAAATAGGCTGTCAAGAATAACCCAAAATACACAAATAGCAGAAGAGAAACTAGATGAATGGGACCTTCTAAAAATTAAATTTTTATGTGCTTTCAAAGACTTCTCCAAAAGAGTCAAAGAGAACCTACAGATTGGGAAAGAATTTTCAGCAATGACATATCTGACAAGGGACTTATCTCTAGAATTTATACAAAAAACTCCAACACCTCAATAACAAAAAGACAAATAATTAAATTAAAAAATGTGCAGAAGACATGAATAGACACTTCACCAAGGAGGATATTCATGTAGCAAACAAACACATGTGAAGAAATGCTCATGATCCTTAGCCATTAGAAAGATACAAATCAAAACAACAATGAGATACCATCATGCCCCAGCATTAGTAGCAAAGTTCAACAAGACAGAAAACAACAAATGCTGGCAAGGATGTGGAGAGATTAGGACTCTTATACACTGCTGGTAGGAATGCGGTATAGAGATTCCTTAAAAAGTTGGAAATAGAAATACCATTTGATCCAGCCATTCCATTACTAGGTATATATCCTAAGAAGTGAGAACCAGGACAAAAACAGACATAAGCACACCCATGTTCATTGCAGCACTATTTACAATAGCAAAAAGTTGGAAACAACCTAGGTGTCCATCAACTGAGCAATGGATAACCAAACTTTGGTATATGCACATGATGGAATACTATGCAACTGTAAAGAATAATGTATAATCTGCAAAACACTGCATAACATGGTTAAACTTAGAGGATATTATGCTAGTGGAATAAGTCAATCACAGAAGGACAAATATTGTATTAGTCCATTATTGAAAAAGTCAAGGAACAGTTTATATATGGAAGGAAATTTTCTTTGTTGGTTACCAGAGGTGTGAGGGGAGGAGAGGGAACACTGTTAGGTAGAGATAAGTAGTGATTTGGGTGAAGAAAAGGACAATATACCAAATGTGAGTGATTCACATGGTGGCTTTGAGGAAGAAGAAGACATAGAGAGGTACATGGGAGGTATAGACAACAAAGATGAACCCTGTGGTAGTTATGTTTGTGTGTCAACTTGGCTGGGCCTGGTTGAGTGGTTGGGCAGCTGGTGGTAGTTATTTCCCATGATGAGACGGGCAATCTACTCCATGGTGGGATCTACCACAAGCAGATGAGTAGCTGCCTTTGGGATGTGGTCTGCTTCCTATATTTAAGGAGAAACCTTGGGAATGGTCTCTAGCCTACGGCATGCTTGGACCTTGCATGTAGCTGTGTCATTGCTCAGCAGCCTGCCGTGTGGTTTGGTAACATTGGGACTGTGCCTTTTGACTTGTCAGTCTTGGGGCTTATCAGCCTCAGCAGCTGTCTGAGTGAAGAAATGCCTCTAGCTCCAGTTGGCCGGGAGCAGGAGGCAGAGCTGGACCCCAAGGTTGAGGGGCTTTCACCCAGCTCCTAGAGCCTGGCACTTTGAACTTGGCTTTCAAGCCTCCAAATTGTAAAAATAAACTCCTGTTTCTTAAGGCCATGCCATTCATGGTATATTCTTGTCAGAGCAGCACTAGGTAACCAGAATAAACCGTTTTGCACATACAGTACTGTGTTGTCAGTGAAGGAAAACACAAGTATATGGGTGGACAGATGGGTGGACAGGCTGAACTATTACGTACATCTATGCAGCAGGGAGTGTGCCCAAGACCTGTATAGGGTTAGCAGACAGTGGTTCTAAAAGTGTAATTGTATGTTCTGTAAGAATTCCCAGGGGTATAGTAGAGCTGACAAGGGACAAGTTTGTAGTCATTTCTTGGTCACAGCCAGGTACCCAGAGAGAGTGAGTAGTTGAACCTGTGGGCTTGGGACCATAGTTGCAGGGGACATCAAGATCTATTGGCATAACATACTACACAAAACATTGTTCCACCTCCTACTTTGGTGAGTAGCGACTGGGATCTTAAAAGCTTGCAAGCAGCCCTCTAGATGCAATAATAGGTCTCTCCTCATCCAGAGCAAAGAAGAATGAAGAAAACCAAAGATTCATGGAAACAGTTAGTCCTAGCGACTGTTAGACCATCTGATCCTCAGACTATGAGAGCAGAAGAACTAGATGATTCCTGGCTACCACTGTCAACCATTTGGAGTGGGTTCTATGTAGGAGATCCTGGATAGAGAGGGAGAACAATGTGGAACAAAACTCAAAGTCATTTGGGAAAAAAAAGCTGGGGGGGAGACCAGGTTTGCTGATCTGACAGAGCCTGGTGGAACCACTGAGACTATGGTCCCTAGCTGCCCTGCAGGTCTAGAATTGAACTCACACCTGTGGCTTCCAGCCAAACAGAAAGACAGGCATATGAGTTGAATGTGTACCTGAGGTAGATACACTCCTTGGAGAGAACAATCATGGGAGAGAAAAGGGCTGTTTATGCACAGGGAGACAGCTCAGGGTGCAGGAGTGCATGGAGGGATGGACACAGGGAAGAGGTAACTATCAGGAGGTAGTGGGAGGGGAGCTGTTGCATTGGGGTAAATTGTAGTCAATGTCATGAGACAAAGTGTGTGTGAACTGCTGTATAGAAAGTGAATTTGCTCTGTAAACTTTCACCCAAATCACAATTAAAAAAATTAAAAAATGTTCTGTAGAATTAGCTGAGCCCCATTAAAAAAAATTAATCTACGGTTATATAAATTAAAGTAATATTTGCCTCTGAGAAGGGGTGTTGACTGCAAAGAGGTACTAGGAACTTTCTGAAGTGATAGACATGTTTTATATCGTGACTGAAATGGTATTTACACAAGCATGAACATTTGTCAAAAATGGCTTCAATCTGTGTATTTTAAATCTGTGCATTTCATTGTATATAAACTCTGTATCAACTAAAAAACATTGGGGAGAAACACACTTTGGGAACAAAATGTTTATAAATTTATGGATGAAAATGAATTTGCTCTGTAAACTTTCGCCTAAACCACAATAAAATGTTCAAAAGAAAAAAAAAGTAGTATGTGGAGCTGCCTTATCAAGAATTGCTCCCTATTTTTTGGGTCATGTTTATATAACTAAAATATGAACTTTGAGCATATAAAGAATCTGTTCATTTCTTCCCTGTTGCATGCTAAAGAACACTATTACATATTTCTTAGGAATTGAAATACAGGTTAGGGTTATATTCTCTGTTAACTCATGCAATACTCTTTTTCCTAATGTCCCCAGATTAATAGGTAAAGGTGAGTCTAACAAAATAACAATTCTAGTGATGAAGACTCACTTACCTAGTGGTTACCATTTGCCAGATATTATCAGAGAATTTATTATACATTTTCTTATTTTATCCTCAGAACAATTTCACGAAATATATAGTGTCATCATTCCCATTTACAGATACTGGGATTGATTCTTGGAAAGATTAAGTGATTTACCTATTGGTACTCAGCTCTTAAGTGGCAGACACAGAATTGTGATCCAGTGTGGTTGACTTCTGAGCCTCTCCACATCATTACAGCCATAACAGTCATGGCTGTAATGGCAAAACATATCATGACTAAATAATAGAAGATCATTATGAGAGGATGAACCCCAGGGTAATTGTGGAGATGTCTATGTTGGGACTCAGATATTAAATTTAAATCTCTAAGGATGAACTCTAGCTTCTTTTCTTCAGGGTTTTGACTATAGCCGTTCTGGAAATCCCACCAGGAATTGCTTGGAAAAGGCAGTGGCAGCACTGGATGGGGCTAAGTACAGTAAGTGATTTTTATTTCAAAATTTGTAAAGTCTGGAATCCATTCTTAAATGTGTAGAAAAAAAGTCATAAAGGCACAGAATACAGAATTGGAAGAAAATAAAGATTGTTGTCATTAATTGCCATCAAGTTGTCTCTTGGACACCCCATGTGTGACTTACTAAAACTAAAACTGCATAGGGTTTTCTTTGCTGTAATCGTAATTTTTTTTTTTTTTAATTGTGATTTGGGTAGAAGTTTACAGAGCAAATTCATTTTCCATGCAACAGCTCATACATTTTGTTTCATGACATGGATTGCAATCCCCTAAT
>NW_006921800.1:3070804-3077901 GCF_000298275.1 Orycteropus afer afer | reverse complement strand
TTTTTGATCCCTTTCTGGGTGGTTGACAGTGGTAGCCAGGTACAATATGGTTCTTGTGGTCTCAGATTGTGTAGGCTGAAGTTCACATGGTCCACTAGTCCCTTGGACTCATTGTTCCATGTGTCTCGTTTTATTTGTTCTTTGCTCCAGATGAAAAAAGACCAATTACTGCATCTTTGATGGCTGCTTGCACTCTCTTAAGAACCTAGGGGCTACTCACTAAACTACCACCTACAGATCTTAAAATAAAGATTAGCTCCTATAAAACATTCAACAGAACATTGAATCATTTGCCCAAGGTCTCACCAAACCCAACCCCAACCAATTGCCATCAAGTCAGTTCCAATTTATAGGGACCCTATAGGTTAAAGTAGAACTGCCCCATAGGGTTTCCTAGGCTGTGGAGCTTTATGGAAGTAGACTGCCTCATCTTTCTCCTGTGGAATGGCTGGTAGCTTTGAACCACTGATCTTTTGGTTAGCAGCTGAATGCTTTAACCATTGTGTCACCACAGTTCCTTCAAGGTCTCACAACTGGTATGATATACATAGTGTGATTATCAGGTAAAAACTAATATGAAAAGAGAGAAAATGGCAGTATTTACCACTTAGAATTCATGTAAGTACCCTCTTCATCCGAAGCTGTGTGTATAAATAACATTAACTCAGTTTTATAACACTACCTATAAGAGTATAAACTTTCTTATTCTCTGGTTCATTCATGCGAATTATTTGTGCCTGAGATTAGCACCATGGTGTGTTGTTAAATAGCCATGTGCCCTTGGTAATGTGCCTCAGAGATTAACTATTTAAATCTTATTTTTCTTTTTTTTTTTTTTTTTTAAGGGAGTAGATCATTGTGAAATCATCTTTTTCTTACTTTTTTTTAATTTAAATAATATTTTATTGTATCTTCAGTGAAAGTTTACACAACCAATTAGGTTCCCATTTAATAATTACTACTACACAAATTGCTCAGTGACACTGGTTACATATTTCACGTGCCAACCTTCTCATTCATTCTATTCTGGATATTTTGTTTCCATTAATCTGGCTTCCCTCTCTCTTTACCCTTTTATCTTTTGTTAGAGTAATTGTTAACCATGTGGTCTTATGTAGATTATTTTTCAAAAGTGTGCAGTACTCACTGGTAATATTCTTTATTATATGAGCCAGTCTGTTACTTAGCTGAAAGTTAACCTCGGGGGTAGTTTCACTTCAAGATTTAAAGAGTATCTCAGGACAATAATCCTGGGGAGACCACTAGTTTCAACAGGTCATGATCAGTAAGTCTTGACTTTCTAAGAATTTTGAATTATGTTCCACATTTGTCTCCTATTCTGTCAGGATCCATCTGTTGTGTCCCTGGTGGATGGTCATTAGTGATAGGTGGGCACCATCTAGTTCTTTTTTGTCTCACGGTACATGAGGCCATAGTTCATTTAGACTGTTAGTCCCATAGACTAGTTTCTTCTCTGAGTCTTTGGTTTCCTTCTTTCTCTTTTGCTCTGGATGTGATGAGATCAATAGTTTTAGCTTCTTCTTCTTTTTAATAAATGATACTAAATAAGATCAGAGTTGTTATTAGGTGCCATTGAGTTGGTTCCCACTCGTAGTGACCTTATATGGAACAGAATGAAATACTGCCCCATCCTGTGCATCCTCACAATCATTGCTATGCATGAGTTCATTGTTACAGCTATGGTGTCAATTAATCTCATTGAGGGTCTTCCTCTTTTTTGCTGATGTACTTTTCCCAACATGATGTTGTTCTCCATGAACTAATCCCTCCTGATAACAATCAAAGTATGTGAGACAATGTCAAAGTAGTGAATGGAAAATAAGAGTTTTAAATGTCCATCATCATTATATAAACTTATCAGCCACATCTCAGGTCTGATTTTAAGTTTTGTTAAAATATTTTCTGAGTTGCATATCCTTATAATTAATGAATAAATCATATCTTGGCTCCATTTCATAACTTTGAAATTTCTTTGTTGGTGCTGTTGTTATGTGCCATGGAGTCAGACCTGACTCATAGGGACCCCGCCTTGGGTTTCCGAGGCAGCACCACCACGGAAGTAGATTGCCCAACCTTTCTTCCGAGGAGTGACTGGTGGGTTTGAACCACCAGCCTTCTGGTTAGCAGTCAAGTGCCTTAGGCACTACGCCAACAGGGCTCAAGTGTTGGCATTTTTAAACTGTAATTTAATTAGTAACAGGCCTTTTATCTCAGACTTCTATAAAGCACTGTTTCCTCTGTTTCAGAGAAATGTTATAACCAAGGCAGAATTGATGTAACACAAAAATATCTGCCCACATTATATTTTTTTTCATTTTAAAGCCAATTCACTTTTGAAATAGGAAGGGAGATTCTGTAAAGGTATTTATCAGGTGACATCTGGAGACTCGAGTGATGGCTCTCCTATCAGCAGAAAGAGGAAGATAATTGCAAGGTTTTATTTTATTTTTATTTTAACAATGTTGTTGTTTGCTTTTGTCGAGTCAGGCCCTAACTTATGGCGAAACATAAACTTGTGAGATCTGTGGGGTTTTTATTAGCCACTTGCAGAAACAGATCACTAGGGCTTTTTTCCCTCCTAGTTCACATTAGTCTGGGAGCTCTTCTGGAACTTGTTCAGCATCATTGCAGCATGCAAGCCTCCATGACAGATGGGTAACATCTGTGCGTGAGGGCCTCTAAACATGAGGGCTGTGCTTGAGCAAATTGTATGGAAGGTGAGAACTCTATACTGAACTTCCAATAGGTGTGACTTTTGGCTTATTCTAACTTTTTTTTCTGTTTATTTTAGGTTTGGCATTTGCTTCAGGTTCAGCAGCTACTGTGACTATCACCCACCTTTTAAAAGCAGGAGACCAAATTATTTGCATGGATGATGTATATGGAGGTAAGTGATTCTTCTTGTTTATGTCATGTCAACTGATAAAGAAAATAAAGTGAGTTTTGAATTATATTAATAATGTTACCGGTATCATTGATTGTTTATTGTCTTTTAAAAATGCAATGGGTACCTCAGTGCTGGCTTAGACTTGGCAAAAGAGGAGCATAAATGCTTAGTATCCATGCTCATAATAAGAGGTTGCTTAATACAGATTTTATTGAAAATTCTTCTGGAATGAGATAAACTTTAAGACACATTCTGCTCTATAGGATATAATGTTTAGAAGAGAGGGTTCTAGTGTAATTTAAAATAAAGATGAACCATAATACAGGCCATTCTTAAAGAATTTAACCCTACCTGCTTTTCTTTTCTCTTTCTTTTACTTTTTCTTTCTTCCTTGTTTCAGGGAACATTTTATAAATCTGTTGAAAGCTATGAGCCTTTTCTCTTGGAAAATGTACTTGACTACACACAACACTGAGCATTTAATTTCAGGGAACTCATAGATTGACACCTTGAAACCCATCATGACTTCACAGTTAAGAACTTCCATCTAGCATTTAGAGTAGTGAGTAGAGAAAACAGCTTGCACATACCTTTAAGCAAGATTGATTTTCATGTTCACAACAACAAAGAATTTTGTAAATATATACACATACTCCAGACTTTTCCAGATAATAAAAATATGGCTTCTCGAATGTTATTTTATTATCTCCTATCTGAACAAAATGTGAATCTGTAAGTTTTTTGAGGAATAGACTCACTTTTATTGATCCTTCAATCTCTCTAAGAAAATGTATGCTTTGTATTTTAATAATTCTTTATATTTATTATCAAATCTCATATTAAGTAAGGTTGGTCTATATAACATGAAAAGTCCAGTGTATTTTTGATTATTAATTTTTTTATTGAATTATCAATATTAAGTTTTATATTGAAATTTAAATTTGCATGTATAAAAGTTAAATCCAAAGCAGTGTTTGTAAAACAAGTCATTCTAATTAATTGATTTGTCTTCTTTCAGTTTAAAAATCTAGTAGTTTGTTTTACATTGTCTCATTTTATCTGTTAAAGCTTTCAGAGCAGCATAACAAAGAGATTGAGAAAGTACAATGAAATATAACCAGTTCCTTTCTATTACCAAAGTCTATGCAGAAGAAAAATTTATTTTGAACATTTTATAGACATTGGTTCATTTATTTTAGATTTGGATATTAGGACAAAATTGTTAACAAGAACATTAATGTTTCAGGGAGTTTACCACTTAATGTGAATAGTAGAGATTCCGTGTTTTGAGAAACATATTCTGCTCCATGCCATTTGGTGTGGATAGCAGGTGTGTTTTATTTGACTCTTGAACTTTTAGTTTAAAATCCAAGCCTTATATTTTTTACTATGCAGGACAACCAAACTAGTTAACCAAAGTAAAATTGCATTTAGTTGTATTTTTCTTGAGCACTGAGAATTCCTTATTTTAAAAATGTTTACACCTGTTGGGAACAAACATTTCTTAATATAGTACAATGTACTCCATTTTATTTGATTCTCTCCTGCCTCAGGTACCAACATATACTTCAGCCGGGTGGCAACTCAATTTGGATTAAAAGTTTCTTTCGTTGACTGCTCCAAAACCAAATTGCTAGAGGCAGCAATTACACCAGAAACCAAGGTATTCAGTTAATTTTCATGTTTGTCTGTATTCCCTATAATGTTCTGTTTTCATCATTTCTGTTTATTTCAGGATATAATTTAAGTTATACAGGGTAAAATTTAAATCTGAATAACAAATGTTAAAAGCCTTTGGAATTGATCAACAAAATTTAAGATAGGTCTGGCATCTTCCAGGCAATAAAGCCTAATTGTTATGTAGCTGAATTCCAGAGTAGAATTGAAACCCTAGTTGTCTATCGTACTATATTATCTTAGGTGAATTATTTAACCAAAGTCTTACTTTTTCACCTGGAAAATGAATATTCTCTTACTTGCCTTGTGGAAGGTGGTTGTGAAAATTAAGGGAGATAATGCATATAAAATGCTTAGTACACTACCTGATATATAATTGTTAAAACATTTGTTAGCAGAGAGGATGCAATTCTTAACTGCTTTACTGAGCTAGAATTGGTAACCAGAAGTATCCCAGAGATGGGGTTACAGAAAAGCAAGTTTTCCAAGCTCCCAAACCCTATGCACAGTGGCATTTTAAGGATTCAAGGGAATGCTTCAGCAAAATCAGAGTTAGAAGAATGGGGCACAAGCAATCTTAGGCCTCTGTCCTGGGAAGCTTGTATGCCACCGGAAGGTGTTTTGTGTCTCAATGAATGGCATATGTGATATTCTTTCTTGAGACCTCATTTAAATTCTGAATGTGTACAAGAGGGACCAGTGTCTTTTGTAAGGCAGCCTTTCCAACATTTTACTAATGATTAGAATGTTTGAGTTGCACTCAAGATTTTGTTGCAGTGGATGCTAAAAAAGTGAAAAATCTTTTTGAGCACAAAGAATTACTTTGGATGTTAACACAGGGGCAAGCTCTGGGTGATTCAGGTTTGTTTTGGAAGGCACTTGTTTATGTTGTTTGAGGGGAAAGACATTTATAAAATAGTTGCTTTGAGCCTAAGGGAGGAAAGTAAATATTCAACCTTGTCAACAGAATTTTAGGTAGTAACCGTTTACTGTCTAGATTTAATATTCCTTGGCTCCTCATTTGAAGTAGAATTTTTAAGAAGTCTGTGTAAAACTTTCTTTGTTTTTATTATTTATTTATGATCCGTGGGTGTGATGGTTATGTTTGTGTGTCAACTTGGCTAGGCCTGGTTGAGTGGCTGGGCAGCTAGTGGTAGTTACTCCCCATGATGAGACTGGCAGTAAGCTCCATGGTGGAATCTACCACAAGCAGCTGAGTAGCTGCCTTTGGGATGTGGTCTGCTTCCTGCATATAAGGAGAAGCCTTGGGAATGGTCTCTAGCCTATGGCACGCTTGGACCCTGCATGTAGCCGTGTCATTGTTCATCAGCCTGCCATGCTCTGCTGACCTTGGGACTTACAATGGACTTAAAATAATGGCCTGCCATGTGGTTTGGTAACATCGGGACTGTGCCTTTTTACTTGTCAACCTTGGGTTTGTCAGCCTTAGTAGCCAGCAGCTGTCTGAGTGAAGAAACATCTCTAGTTCCAGTGGGCTGGGAGCAGGAGGCAGAGCTGGTTGAGGGGTGTTCTGGTTACTTCGTGCCACTCTGACAAAAAATATACCACAAATGGGATGGCCTTAACAAAGAGGAGTTTATTGTTACAATTTGGAGGCTTTACGTCTGAATTCAAAGTGCCAGGCTCTGGGGGCTGGGTGAAAGCCCCTCAGTCTTGGGCTTTATAGCTCTGCCTCTAGCTTCCGGCCCATTGAAGCTAGAGGCTTTTTCTTCACTTAGACAGCTACTGGCTGCTGAGGCTGCCAAGCCCAAGGCTGACAAAATAAAAAGGCACAGTCCCGATATTACCAAATCACCAGGCAGGCCATTGATTTAAGTCCATTGTAAGTCCCAAGGTTGGCAGAGCATGGCAGGCTACTGAACAATGAACAACACTGCTACATGCAGGGTTCAAGGTGCCATAAGCTAGACACCATTCCCCAAGGCTTCTGCTTATATACGGGAAGCAGACCACATTCCCCAAGGCAGCTACTCAGCTGCTCACAGTAGATTCCACCATGGAGTTGATTACCAGTCTCATCATCCAGCTGCCCAGCCACTCAATCAGGCCTAGCCAAGTTGACACAAAAACATAACCACCACAAGGGGCTTTCACCCAGCCCTTAGAGCCTGGCACTTTGAACTTGGACTTAAATCCTCCAAATTATAAGAATAAACTCCTGTTTGTTGAGGTCATCCCATTTGTGGTATATTCCTGTCAGAGCACTAGGTAACCAGAACAGTGGGATTAATAAATTATCATCCAGGAATCATTTTTATGGGTTCTTTAAATAAGTTAAGATTCTTACAGAATACACATTATTTTAACCACCATACTTTTCCACAGGAGCTCTGGTGGTGTAGTGGTTAAGGCATTTGACTGCTAACCAAAAGGTCAGTGGTTTTAACCCACCAGCTGCTCTGAGGAAGAAAGATGAGGAGGCAATCTGCTTCCATAAAGATTTATGCCTTGGAAACCCAGTGGGGGTCACTATGAGTTGGATTCAACTCGA
>NW_006921800.1:3055253-3069924 GCF_000298275.1 Orycteropus afer afer | reverse complement strand
TATAGGGTTGCTATGAGTTGGAATCAACTCGACAGCACACAACACCGTATGTCAGAGTTATTCAAATTAATATCAAAGATGTTTTTGTCATCATAGGGTTAATTTTATTTAATGAAAGTTCTGGGATGTATCCTTATACCATCTATGATATTTATCTTTGAGAACAAAACTCCAGATCCCGAAACATATCTTTGTAATACATCCTGTTTGTTATGGAATAGAATTACAATAATTAATTTTAGCATTTTTTTGCTTATATGTATATTATTTCATTTTATCTTTACCATCACTATATGAGGTAAATATTATCAATGCTATTTGCAGATGAAGAATTTGAGGAATAAAGAGGGTAAATTACTTAGTTATGGCCTTTCAGAAATTGATGGAAGAGGCCAGGTTAAGATTTAAACCTTACATCTTCAAAATCCTTATTTTCATTTTATAATGTAGCCCCCAACTTATTAAAATATATGGGATATATGTTTGAGATGTGTATTTGTATAAATTATCAATATATATTGAATTATTTTTAGCTTGTTTGGCTTGAAACTCCCACAAACCCTAGCTTGAAGATGATTGACATTGAAGCTTGTGCACACATTGTCCATAAACATGGAGACATTATCTTGGTCGTGGATAATACTTTTATGTCAGCATATTTCCAAGTAAGTGAAAATATATATGTATATGTTTTGTCATGATTGGTAAACTACATAGATACCTGTAGTTAGGAAAGGAAGGACTCATTTACATTAAAAGCATTATCCAAGTCATGAATCTAATCATAATTGTTGATGAGACAAAGCATTAAGTTGGGATCTTTTCTATAATTAGTTAATATCTCTTTAGTCATATGTTAATATTTTTTGTGGTGCTATATGTTTTCTAAATCGTCTCTCAATTAAAGCTTTCAAGTTCTCTTAGGATATGTAGTCTCTGAAGACTTATTACGTGATTGCATCTGCTGATGCCTTACATATTGTAGGGATTTGGATGCTTATGTATTGTTTGAGGGAGCTCTGGTGGCATAGTGCCTAAAGCATTTGACTGCAATCCAGAAGGCTGGAGGTTCAAACCCACCGGCCACTCCTCGGAAAGAAGATTGGGCAATCAACTTCCGTAGTGATACTGCCTCAGAAACCCAAGGAGGGGTCGCTATGAGTCAGATCCAACTTGACAGCAGTAGGTTTGGTTTTTAGTTTTGGTATTGTTTGAAATCAGTCATATTGTTTTTTAGTTACATCTTATCTACTTATGCTTGTATATATTTTTTAACCTGGCTAAACTTCCTACAAATAAAAGGAAAATTTATACCTAATGACATTAGGGATTGTGGGGCTGGCGCGGGATCGGGCAGTGTTTCATTCTGCTGTGCATGGGGTCTCTATGAGTCGGAAACGACTCGATGGCACTTAACAACAACAACAACAATGACATCTCAGTATATGTCACATATATTATTTCTCCTTTTCTCTCTCCTTCTTTTCCCTCAGTGCCCTGTGGGCTATACACAGCCCTGTGCATCTTTGCCTTATTTGTATTTTGAATTCCTATAATTTTTCATATTGTAGCTATATATACAGTAAAACCTGCAAAAGCTGAACCTGTGTAAGCCTGAAACATGTCAGAGAAGGAAAACTCAAATATTTTTCACTAAAACGAGCAATGGAAAAGGAGTAAGACTGTACCCTGCCAAAGGCAGAAAACTTGCAAGGCCCAGAAAACACAGCAGTCCCATCGAGTTCTGGCCATCACAGGTTTCACTGTATATAGTCTTTTCATTTCTACATACACTGCCCTGAGCCTCCTATGTACCTTCCATTCCTTTCCTTTTTCCCTGATTCGACCTCCTTCCTGTTTTTCTCCTTTTGGTAGGTGGTTTTGGGATCTCTCTGTGGTTGACCTGTTGTCTGCCTTTTCCTGCTTGTTTTTATTCCTCCTCTTCTGGATGACCTAGCTGTTTCCTTTTCTTGGTAGAATTTACCTTCTCCCAGTTCTTTTCTTCCTGCCTGTACCTTATAGTCACTCCTAATACACTTCCTGTAGCTCATCTTCATTCCTCAGACTTCCTAAAGCCCTAGCTCATCTCCAGTTCTTCAATTAGGCAGATGTTTACAAGCACAAGTGTTTACATTTCCCCCTTCTGGTATGGGTCCTGAAATTGGCCCAAGCTGCTGCCCCACTGTGACTGGAAGACTCCATGGTTAGTTGGGGTAATCTTGTTTTTCACCTTCCTCCATTTATTCAGAAGGCACTACCATATTTTATTTTCCTTTCCTGAAACTTAGTTCCTAACTATATTGTATTCAGAAGCTTCACTAACCATCTACCTGTGGCTTGCGATGTATCTTTTACTGCTTCTTAGATGGCAATGCAGTCTGTTTCCAAGTGAAAATCCCCTGGCATCATGTATTTGTTCCAGGTGATTTTCACTCTTGGATTCTTTATCGCAGCTCCCTAACCTATCTGCTGTTTATGTTAGGTCAGCTCATATTTCAAAAACTGTCTTTAGCTGAGTCACAGTGTGTCCTGTGGACTCCCAAAGAGAACATAGGCTTTTTTTAGCCTGGGCCTACCCAGGTTACTCATTGGGCCTGGCCCTCTTTCTCCTGTTACCATCCCTAAAATAGGTCCAGGTTTTTCTGCCTTTCTGAAACCCACATCGTATTCCTTATGCCAGGGATCAGAACTTAACTTCATTTCAGTTTGGAGTCATTCCAGCTGAATTAATCAAAACCATACCATCCCTTAGTAGCCACTTGTTTACTATGTATATTGGTTTCTCACAGCATATATATTCCTAAAAAGGTCCTCTCTTTGTCTTAACCCTCATAGAAACAATGTTTTCTCTTCTATCCCTGCCCTTTGCCTTTGAGACCTTCTGTGAGCCTCACAAAAGACAAAATGGGCTCACCAGGGCAAAGTTTCATAGGGGCGCCTCAAGGTTGGGCAGTCTAGGTAGAATCCTGTTTCTATCAGCTTTTTCATTTACATGATCATTTCATTTTTCTCAGTCTCTTTTTTCTCACCTGTACAATGAGGGTCATAAAAGAAGTACAGAGGGAAGTATTTTGTGCAGTACTCAACTGAGTTGCAGAAAGTATTTAGCATGGTTCTTGGCACATACAGAGATGAAGAGATGATTGCTGTCGAGCCCCACCCCTTTCCCTTTTGGCCATGGAATGTGAAGAATGTTGAAGCCAGAAGAGATTTCAGATGTCATCTAGTTTGACCCCAGAGATGAGCAAACACATATGTAGAGAGCACTTTGGGCAATACCTAACTTAAAACATCCTGTTTTTAAAACACCCTAAATGAAACAATTCTATAGCCACCTTACGCTAATACCTTCCAAAGACTCTTCTAGTGTATGTGTTTCCAAATGCTTCCAAAAACATGCATAGTTACACACACACACACACACACACGCACACGCAATATTATTTTAAAGATAATGTAAAAGGAAAGATGTTAGTGATGCATTTTTTAATGAATAAGTTGGTTATTTGAGATAAACAAAGACATTTTAAGAAGCAGAAAAATTGGGTGGGTAAACAAGCCAAATGAATTTCTTTGTAACTGACTTTACACTTGTCAAAGTTAGTATGATAAAAGAATAGTTAAAAGTCAAGATCTTGGCAAACCAAGTGTGAATAATCACAGCATATATTGTTGGTTTAAATGACTAAAATTATTTTAATCTTATTGACATAAGAATTGCTGAGTGTCTACATAAACTGTGTGCTCAGTGAGTCATAAGATGCCAACGTGTTTGCTGCAGGTAGTAAACTTAGGGACTCTGTAAACAAGTTCAGGAGGCTTGTTCACCTGGGTTTGTCTGCTCTTTCCACATACTGTGTCTGCCTATTGAATACTGAATCCAATATTCCATATTTATATTTGTTAAGGGGAGAAAAGAGGAAGATAATATCAGAAGGCCTGGAAATTTTTAAGGTGTATTTAGTTTTGAAAACATAGTACTGATTGGAATGAAAATTTCTAATAGGAAAAAAAAAAATGAAACCATGTTTTATTCATTTAAAATAACAAATCTCATCTCTTTCAGCGGCCTTTGTCTCTGGGAGCTGATATTTGCATGTGTTCAGCAACAAAATATATGAATGGTAAGATAGACACAGTCTACACTTTGAACATTCTTTTCCATGAGTAGATGAAAATAACATAGGGCTTGACATTTTGGTCCCTTTTGGTCTTTAATTAAGGAGTTCTGGTGGTGGAGTGGGTAAGGCATTTGGCTGCTAATCAAAAGGGCAGTGGTTCAAACCCACCAGCTGCTCCAAGGAAGAAAGATGAGGCAGTCTGCTTCTGTAAAGATTTACAGCCTTGGAAACCCAATGGGGTTCCCTATCAATTAGAATCGACTCAGTGGCAGTGAGTTTGTTTTTCTGGTTTATTCGTCTATTATTCAGATTTTCTCTGTGCCTCGTGGAAAGAAAAATATTCTGATTAAATATAGTACTTCACTTAGAGAAAACCATTCTCATTATTTATAAGAAGATGAAAATTTACTATAAAAGGTTATATTTTTAACTGGATGACAGCTTAAAAAGAAGCATTTATATGATTTATATGACTTTTATTTTGTTTAATATATTGCTTTTGCTACTATTGAATTGAATTAACTTAGCCTTATCTTATAGGACATTTGCCCTGAGAATTTTTAAGGAAAACTCCTTTGTAAAAAAATAATAAATTGAAGAATAAACAAACTGTTTTTAACTTAACTTTTTTGATTGTTTTGTTTTAGGCCACACTGATGTTATAATGGGCTTAGTGTCTGTTAATTCTGAGAATCTGCATAATAGGCTCCGATTCTTGCAAGACAGTAAGTTTTAAAAACTCAGATTCCCCCTATGCTCACAAATATCGTTGATATTTACATTTCTAATGTAATATCTAAATACTATTTCCTATTTATATTGGTGGCCTTTTCTCAAGTAAGGGTATGGGTTTATTTGAAGAAATTTGCAATTGATAGGTCAGATAAAGACATAATTAAAAATGAAAATACTCTTCTAGGAAATAGATATTAAAGTAACAAAAGGACACTGAAGAGAAACTAAAATTTCTTGGTTGATGTATGTTGCTTTCTGTATAAAAAGTAGGAAGAGGTACATATGTCTAAAGCATGTGAAATCATCCGTGGCTTCACAGACTGAATGGAATGTTGGGAAGAACATTTAGTCACATTAGGAACAAAATGGCTGTTTTTCTCTTTATGTTTTAACACTTTTTCAAAGAAATGCAAGGTAGATCCATATGTACTACGCTATTTCATTAAATCATAGAGTATTCACTCTGAAGGGACTATTGATGTCATATTTGTAAAGACCCTATATTTATGTTTGTATTAAAAACAAAAACAAAACAAAAAAGCAGTTGCTCATCAAGTTTATTCTGAATTAAGGCAACCCTATTAGATGTGTCAGAGTAGAAACTGTGCACCATAGTTTTCAGTGACTGATTTTTTGGAAGTAGAATGCAAGTGCTTGTATTTAGTGTCTTCTGAATGTTGTACTTCATTTTGGTATATTCGTCCCTTCTCCCATTTTAAAGCATGTTTTTTTAAGTGTGTTTTATGCTTCATTCTTATGCTTCTGATTTGATACATTAATTATTCCTTCTGAAAATCAAACTCATAATAATGAAAAAGAGGAGTCACATTTTTCTGGTTACCTTCTCCCTAAAACTAATCCAGGATGTGTTTGTTTTGCAGCTCTTGGAGCGGTTCCATCAGCTCTTGACTGTTACCTTTGCAATCGAGGTCTAAAGACTCTTCAAGTCCGAATGGATAAGCATTTTGAAAATGGAATGGCAGTTGCTCAGTTTCTGGAATCTAATCCCAGGGTAGAAAAGGTTCTTTATCCTGGTATGTTAATCTGATTTCTAAGCAGACATGCCTTTGACTAGAATTTTAAGGATTATTCTAAGCATCCTATTTACATAGCATTTATCTGAAATTTGGGTGCTTTTCATATAATTTCCTGTTGCTCATTTATTATCAAACACTGCTGTGTCAGGCACTATGGTGAGCTAAGTGATAAAGAAGATAGACATGGTCTCTGGCCTTGAGTTGCCTGTTGTCGAGTGGATGCTTGGATATTAGTAAACTAGTCTATAGCTTGTTGTTACGGGAATTTTCCCAGGAGGTTAAAACTTCCTCCTGAGTAAGTAGCAAGAGTCCAAAAAACTTTTCAGGAGGCATAGTCAGAGATATGAGTGTTTAGTTTCCAAAGACCAGGTCATTACTGAAAATCAGTGTTATGCAAAAATGAAGGATAAACATATCAAATCACAAAATGGAGGAAGACTACACCATTATATAGCTGCAAAATTACATTATTACATAACTGCCGAACCTCCAAGAATCATGGGCAGCCAAGTTCACACATAACCTTAACCACCACAGCCACTGTTGCTCTCGCTTCACGACTTGGTGTTCATTACTGCCACCTATACATCATAAATGTACAAAATAGTTGGATAGTAGATGTTTTGGTTCTCTAGTCCTGCTCTAACAGAAAATACCACAAATGGATGGCTTTAACAAACAGGGACTTATTCTCTTACAGTGGAGGAGGCTAGAAGTCTGAGTTCAAAGTGCCAGCTCTTGGGGCTGGGTGAAGGCCCCTCACCCTTGGGCTTCATCTCTGCCTCTTGCTCCTGGCCCACTGGAGCTGGAGGCTTCTCTTAACTCAGGCAGCTGCTGACAGCTGAGACTGACAAACCCAAGATCAACAAGTAAAATGTTACAGTGCAACATGGCAGGCCACTAGTTCAAGTTCAGAAACAGTTCCAAGACTGGCAGTCAGTACAGCCCGCTGCTGAATAAAGACTCTGCTACATGCAGGATCCAAGGGTATTAGAAACCTTAGAGACCTTTCTCAAAACTGTCTTCTTGTATACTGGAAACAGACCACATCCCCAAGGCAGCTATTCACTGCTCCAGTGGATTCCACTGTGGAGGTGATTACCAGTGTCATCATGAGGAATCACTACATCCAGCAGCCCAGCCCCTGAAAGCCAGGCCCAGCCAAGTTGACACAGGAACATAACTACCACAGAGTTTTTACTATCGTAAATGCGAAATGTCTGATAATGAGGTAGTTGGTACGTGAGGAGTAGTCCTCATTTTGAGACTTATTTGCAGTTTACTTAAGTGAACAGTGACATTTTTTTTCCCCTGAAAGTATATGCTTGATGCTGAAGTAAGACTTTGATTATGCCTTGGCTGCAGGACTACCCTCTCACCCACAGCATGAGTTGGTGAAGCGTCAGTGCACAGGGTGCCCAGGCATGGTCTCCTTCTATATTAAGGGCTCTCTTCAGCATGCCGAGACTTTCCTCAAGAGTTTAAAGGTAAACTTTCAAAATGTTGTTGTTGTTGTTGTTATGTGCCCCGACTCATAGCGACCCCTTCTTGGGTTTCCGAAGCAGTATCACTACGGAAGTAGGATTGCCCAACCTTCCTTCCGAGGAGTGGCTAGTGGGTTTGAACCACCAGCCTTCTGGTTAGCAGTCAAGTTTTAAAATTGCAGAAGTAAGACTTTCTTCAGACCAAAGCAAACCTGTTGCAATTGATTCGGTTTAATTCCATGGCAACTCTATACAGGGTAGAACGCCTCCATGGGCTTTCTTGTCTATAATCTTTATGGAAGCAGTTTGCCAGGCCTTTCTTCCACAGCACTGTTGTGTGCATTCAAACCACCAACTTTTAAGTCAGCAATTGAATGCAAACCTCTTACACCACCCAGGGACCTCCTAAGACGTTCTTACAGCAGTTCATTCTCTCTCCCTTTCTACCCAGATTAATGTTTGTGTATGTGCAGGTTGCACTAATAAACCTTTTAATCATGAAATTCATCATGTTGGGAAATGGGGCACAAAACAATAATGACACAATAGCAGACATCTGAATATGTTCATTTGCTTAATTATCTACATACTGCAATCAGTTTTTGAGATATGGCATATTCAAATGCATTGTTTTTCACATTTATTTAAAAATGAATCCTTTTTACCAATGAAATATTTTGTGAAACCTCAAAGTGTTATGTGATTAGTGCACTGCACAAAGTCGTTCTGAAATCCAGTGGAGCAATGGCTTTCTAAACCCTCTGCCTCCAGGCTGTATCTGTTTAGGGTTGGAGAAAGGGAGCTTTTTTCTAATTTGTATAAAGACAGGAAGGTCTCAAAGACCCTGGGTAAGAGGCCTATGTAACTCCCTAAACTAGGTTTACCTTGAACCCCTACAATAGACTTTTAGGTTTAAAAACTACAGATCTAACCCTGGGTGGTGCAGATGGTTAATGCACTCAGCTGCTATCTGAAAGGTTGGTCTTTGAGTCCAGCTGGAGGCACCTCAGAAGCTGGGAAGGTACTTCTGAAAAATCAGTCGTTGAAAAGCCCATCGAGCAGAGTTCTATTCTGATAACACAGGGAGTGGCCATGAGTCCAAGTCTGTAAGTGAATGAATAGAGTAAATAGAATGCTGCTAGGTCAGTAAAGCTGCCCCAGTGTCTCCAATTTGTCCACCTCTAAAATCAGGAAGATGGCAATAGATACCTAATTAAATATAATTGTGGGAGATACTGTAAAAACATTTGTAAATTTCTATGGTGCTGTAACACTAAATGCAAGAACTATGTGTTATTTCTTCTCCCCTAAAGGGTTAAGTTGATGTGTTAACTTAGTAAGTGATACAAATTAACAAGTAAGTATATATAATTTTGTAAGTATTTAGAGATTTTTATTTAAAAGATATCCACAGGTCCTGGTCTCAAATGCAACATTGGAGCTTATCTTGTGTATTTTCTGGGCCAAATCCAGAAGGTATAGAAAATTCACTTAGATCAACTTTAAATTTTTAAAAACTTTGCACATAATATGTCTAACTGGTAAAATCATTATTATGCTTTTTACCCTCATTTTTGTTCTGAGTTTCTTGCCTAATTTGCAGTCATAATTCTAATTACTACTATTCCCCACCCCCATCCCAGGGCCATTTTATTTAAAATATTTGTTTTTAGACTTTAGTATTTTTACTTTTCTAGAAGATGTAAATTAATGTTTTGTTCACTGTAGATATTTACTCTGGCTGAGAGCTTGGGAGGATTCGAAAGTCTCGCTGAGCTTCCGTAAGTATATTTCTGGTTTTCTCAGTATTTTAACTTTGATGGCATTCTTTTTTTTTCTTTTGGAACATTTATTGTGATTTGGATGAAAGATGAAAGTTTACAGAGCAATTAGTTTCCCATTCAACAAGTTATACACATTTTGTTTCATGATATTAGTTGTAAGCCTGTCAATGTAGGAGCACGTTTCCCACTTCTTTCCTGGGTTCCTTGTTTCCATTTGTCTCTCTTTCCTGCCTCATCCTGCCTTCTGAACTTTGTTTTTGAGCAAATACTGCCTTCTTGGCCTCACTGATGTCAGTTTTAATGATTCAGAATGGATGTGATAAAATCAAGGGTAATGCAAGTTATTTAACTACAGCATGTCATTATCTGTTGAGAATGGACTCTAAAGAATGGAAAAAAATTAAAAACCAACCAAACCTCTTGCTATCAAGTCATGGCAACCCATGTGTTACAGACTAGAACTGCTGCATGGGATTTTTCTAAACTGTAATCTTACCAGAAGCAGATTCCCAGGCCTTTCTTCTAGGGTACTACTAGGTAGGTTTGAACCCCCAACTTTTAGGTTAGTAAATGAGTACAAACTGTGCCTCCAGATCTAATGGTGGACTGCTTATGAGTGGGCTGCATCCTTCCAAGTTTTGCTTCCTTTTGTGTTTTACCTGAGGAAAATTCCAGCAGTGATTGCAATATAGGATCTCTGACCTCTGATCAAGGGCCATGTGTTCTACTCCACTCAGGTTGGTTAGAGACTATTGGACAAGGTGATTTCAAGGCTCCCTGAGAAATACAGAATGTGGGTCTCTGATAAAACTCCTCCACACCCTTGATTATCAGAGAAGTCCAACTAGACACTGGGAAATTCATTTATTTCCTGTTCTTTGTGGGATAAAGATGTGCCATGCTTCCATGTTGTCTATAACATTAAATCCAAAATTTATCTTGGTATCCCAGGCCCTTCACAACCTGACTCAATCAATTAATCTAATCTTATCAAAGCACCAAAGGATATTAGAATAGAAAGGAGCTTAAGCTCATGCAATCCTGTACACTGTTTTATAAGCAAAGAAACAAAGATCCAGAAAGATTACTTGGTTTACTCAAATGTTACAAGAATACAAAGAATGTTTAAATAAGAATTTGTTTAAAAATGAAAAAAACCCACAGGAGTATGTTAGCAACTTCATTCCTATGGCTTTGTAATAGGAAGCAAAAGGAGCCAACATCTGGATTTGAAACATGGTTCCACCAATTGCTTAACCATTGAACCTCAATTTTTTCGTCCATATAAGGGGCTTAATAATAAAAATGGTGATTATTATTTACTGATTACCTGTCTCATCAAGCACTGCTGAACGTCTTTCTTTTTCTGTATGTTGCTACGACCATGCATTGTAGTTATTATAGGGGTAAATGAGTTCCATTAACCTAATAATTTTCAGCTGTACTCATGCACATGGGGTGTTTCTGTGTTTTAATTTTTGTGAACATTTATGGAAAATTGTGAAGCATTGTGCTGAAGAATGTCACCAAAATTTGGGCATATTTCCTATCCTCTCTGTCATAGTTTACAGTTCATTGGGAGAAATAAGGCAATTTTTCAAAAAAATAAAATAAAATAATAAGATGCTCAAGTAATGAATCAAAGTAATTCAGATAACACATAGGGCTTTCTCTCAGTCTTCCCAGAAGATTCCTGCTAGTAACTCTGGATGCACAAGAGGGCACACTCACCATATGACATGGGTTTATTTTTCAAAGCAATAAAATGTATAACAACTTTAGGTTCACTTCTTAAAAACAGACCTCTTGACTTATTTGGGGATTTGCTTACACTTGTTTGGCCCAGGCAGTCTATCTTAGGCTATAACCTGATGCCAGAAGACAAATGAATTTAGGTCAGGGCTTATCTGTTCTATTACCCTTCATTCTTTGTCTCCCAACTCTGCTGCAACCAGTCCAGCATTGCAATAAGGGAGAAAGGAAGCAGAGCCAGTGTGTACTAAGTTAGTCTCCCAGCCTGAGAGCACATATTAACTCTGTGACCTTAGACCCATTATCTGTCTTCTCCAAGTCCAAGTTTCCTCATAGGTAAAATGTGGTTAATACTGTGTATATTTCTTAGGGTTGTTGTAAGAACATGGAAAAAAATCCTGACACTAATGCCTTGGTTTCCACTGAATAACCCAGTAAGTGGTGACTACTACAATGAGTTGTTTTTATTAGGCATCTACTGCATTCCAGGTATTTACAAGTGCTTTATACATGTTCCTAAAATTAATGCTTGTGACAAACTTTTGGGATAGGTGTTAATGAACCAATTTTTATTCATTTTAAAATGAATTGATGCACAGAAACCATTTAGTAGAGTACCTGTGTCATGGGAAGTGTCCAATAGCATTGTAGTTCCTGTTGAGTTGATTCTGACTCATGGTGACTCCATGTGTGTCAGAGTAGAATTATACTCTATAAGGTTTTCAGTGGCTGATTTTCTGAAGTTGAACACTAGCCCTTTCTTCCAAGGTACCTCTGGATGGACTTGAACCTCTATCCTTTCTGTTAGTAAACGAGTGTGTTAAATAATTGCACTAGCCAAGGACTCCAAGCATATAATAAGGGATGACTGACTGATGGGCTCACTGTTGAGTCAACTTCTACTCATAGCGACCCCTCCTTACGTTTCCGAAGCAGTATCACTATGGAAGTAGATCACCCCATCTTCCTTCCGAGGAGTGGCTGTTATTATTTCAATGAAAAGATAGTCTCTGAGGACAGGTACCTCTTACCAGTCCTCATAACTAGCATTTGAAGGGGTTGGGATTCATACCCAAGTCTGTTGATCTCTGAAGCTTAACTTTTTATTTCTATATGTGCACTGTCTTAAAGGAATTACAAGTGTGATTAGGGCAGAACATTTTAAGGAGGATGTAGATGTGTAAAAATCTCATTGTGATAAAAGAAGATAGCTATTTACTGAGACCACAGCTGAGAGTTTTCTTTCCATGGGTCTGAACTGAGACAGAAGAAAACAGCGTAGGTGGTAATTTTCCTGGTGGTATGCAGGGAAGAGATGAGTGTTGGCAGCAATATACATGTGAGGGCTTAAGCTACAAGCCTCTCCTCCACAAAGCCTTTGCCTACAGTGATTTCTTCCTCTGAAGTTTGGCATGAGGAGCTCTGGTGGCATAGTGGTTAAAGCATTGGCTGCTAACCAAAAGGTCAGCAGTTCAAACCCACCAGCTGCTTCATGGCAGAAAGATGTGGCAGTCTGCTTCTGATTTATAGCTTTGGGGAAACTCTGTGGGGCAGGTCTACTCTGTCCTATAGGGTTACTATGAGTCGGAATTGACTTGATGGCCATGGGTTTTTTTGTATATTGTTCATAGTTATTTGGCATTTGTTGTCTACTCTGTTTTGTGAAGGAGCTCTGGTGGCATAGTGCCTAAGGCATTTGGCTGCTAACCAGAAGGCTGGTGGTTCAAACCCACCAGCCAATCCTCAGAAGGAAGATTGGGCAATCTATTTCCATAGGGATACCACCTCAGAAACACAAGGAGGGGTTGCTATGAGTCGGATCTGACTCGATGACAGTGAGTTTGGTTATTTTGGTTTTTGAGTTGTCATATTCTTTAACTCTCACTTCATAATCCAAGGGAAAGAATATGTCTCACTCTTCTTGGTTTTAAATTCTTACTCTAGTGCCTGACACATAGTAAGTGCTTTACCTTTGCACATGTTGATAATGACGAGTTTTTAGATAGTTTGGAAAATCCTTCAGGGTCTCTATGTTGTTGGTCTCTATGTCTGTTGTCACAGGGATGCTTCATGCAAGCTAATAAACGCAGATGGTCTTTCCTTAATCTGCATCAGGGGGTCCAGTTCTAGATTGATCTGCTGATCAGAAGGAACTAGTTCTGGCAAGCTGTTGCTCTAAGAAGCCTCCTGTAAGTCAGAGTTTTGGGTAGCTGTCCACAGGTGGTTCATGAGGTATATGACTTCCTTCGAAGGCCTCTTTTGGGCAGATCTTAAAAGGCACAGGTGGCTGTGCCTTTCCCACCTGCCAGGGGGTGTTTGGTTGGCACCTTCTGCGTGTGCATTGAGTATGCCTTACTCACCGATGAAAGATCCTGGATTTCACGTAGAATCATGATTAGAAGAGATTTTTTTTTTTTTTTTCTCATTTATAGCCTGTGAAAAAATGGAAGGGAAAACAAAACACATGATATTTGGAGTAGAAACAGTTGAAGCTAATTGCAATGCATGAGATATAAATATCTTCCATGGACACAATATAGATATCAGAAACATGCTCATTTGTTCTTTCAGGGCACGCATGACCCATGCAGCTGTGCCGAAGAATGCCAGAGATGTTCTTGGAATTAGTGACACATTGATTCGACTCTCTGTGGGCTTAGAAGATAAAAAAGACCTACTGGAAGATCTAGATCAAGCTTTGAAGGCAGCAGTGAGTTTCATTATCATAATTATTTGTGTATATGTGTATTTGTATTTTAATTTTGGGAGTGAGGGTCACTACATTGATAATGAGTAGATAAGTAATTCACTGTGAACATCAAAGTTTTTCTCTTCTGCAATACACAAGATGTATAAATGTGAAGGAAACCCAATCATGGTGCAGATCTAAAAAGCTGGTAATATTCTGAGACGACATCCTGGAAAAGAATTCTTTGCCTGCAAGTTTAATAACATACTTTTCTTGTTTATGTTAATACAGCACTCTCCAAGCCACCACTAACATTCCAGGACTGCTGTTAGAAGGTGCTTCTTGAAAAGATCACATCTTCTAAATAATCAAGTGGACATTAATGAGCCCTCACAGAATTGCAAAGTGAAAATTTTAAATCACCTCATTACCTTTCAAAACTGTACCTTTCCAGGGACCACCCCTGTTAAAAAGAGTTTCTTATTTCTAATGGACAAGCCAGTTCTGTTGATATCTTTTCCTTTATTTGCTATACATATGCCTTTGAAGGATGAGATTTATGCTGCTTTGGGGAATTACAGTTTTTCTTTCATAGCTTAAGATTTATTTTGATCATGTTTACAATATAATGGTAATTCATTTTTGATGTTTTCTGAAGAAGTCAAATTATTAAATGAGTATTCTTCAATCAAGTGTGAATTTTGCATATTGTTGGAAACAGCAATGGTTTACACTTTATTACAATAAGCCAGAATTTCCAAATGCTTGAAAGGTCTACTGTGAAATTCTGGCGATTTAAGTTTATACTTAACATTTTTTGAAAAAGTAAATCTGAGTATCAAATCTATCGCATTGTGATATTCCTATATTATGTGATATAAGTCTGTATTCCTGGGTTGTTTTAATTCCCAGATTAGCACAAGTTTTAACCTTTTATGCTAATTTTAACAATATCATTGGATAATTATCAGGGCCAAATCTTACTGTTTGCAGATTAGTTATAAATTCTATACATGGCAGGTTAATGGCCACTGTTAAGAGAGAAATATTACTTTTTATATTTTTACCG
>NW_006921800.1:3045128-3054348 GCF_000298275.1 Orycteropus afer afer | reverse complement strand
AGTCCCTTCTGATAACATGACCAAAAGTAGGTGAAATAAAGTCTGGCCATTTTTGCTTCTAAGGAGCATTCCAGCTGCACTTATTCTAGAACAGATGTGTTGTTCTTCTGGCAATCCATGGTATTTTCCTTTAGTGTTCTTTGCAATACCACAATTCAAAGGTGTCAGTTCATCTTTCTTCCTTATTCATTGTCCAGCTTTCACATGCATATGAGGCTATTGAAAATAACCATGGCATGGCTTAGGCGCATCATAATCTTCAAAGTGACATCTTTGCTTCTTAGCACTTTAAACAGGTGTTTTGCAGCACCTTTGCCCAGTGCAGTACGATGTCTGATTTCCTGACTGCTGCTTCCATGGGCATTGACTGTGGACCCAAGTAAAATGAAATATCTGACAACCTCAATTTCTCTGTTTATTGTGATGCTCCTTATTGGTCCATTTGTGAGAATTTTCAATTTCTTTTTGTTGAAGTGTAGTCCATACTGAAGGCTGTAGTGTCTGATCTTCATCAGTAAGTGTGTCAAGTCATCTTCACTTTTAGAAAGCCAGGTTGTGTCATCTGTGTATAAACTCATGTTAATGAGTCTTCCTCCAATCCTGATGCTGCATTTTTCTTCATGTAGTCCATCTTCTCGCATTATTTGCTCAGCATACGGATTCAATAAGTATGGTGAAAGGATACAACCCTGATGCATACCTTTCCTGATTTTAAACCATGCAGCATTTTCTTGTTCTGACTGAATGACAGCTATTTGCTCTATGTACAGGTTCCTCATGAGCACAATGAAGATTTTTGGAATTCCTATTCTTTGCAATATTATCCATACTTTGTTATAATCCATACAGTCTAATGCTTTTGCATAGTCAATAAAAAACAGATAAACACCTTTCTGGTATTCTTTGCTTTCAGCCAAGATCCATCTGACATCAGCAATGATATCCCTCTCATTCTACATCCTCTTTGGAATCCAGCTTGAATTTCTGGAAGTTCCTTGTCAGTGTACTGCTTCAACTGTTTTTCATTATATGTATGGTGTTGTTGTTATATGCTGTTGAGTCGGACCCAACTTATAGCGACCCCTCCTGGGGTTTACGAGGCAGTATCACTACAGAAGTAGATTGCCCACCTACCCTCTGAGGAGTGGCTGGTGTGTTTGAACTGCCAGCCTTCTAGTTAGCAGTCAGGTGCCTTAGGCACTACGCTACCAGAGCTCCTCATTATATGTATGTTGTTGTTGTTATTTGCCATCAAGTCGGACCTGACTCATAGCAACCCCTACTTGGGTTTTCGAGGCATTATCACTATGGAAGTAGATTACCCAACCTTCCATGTATAGTGGCTGAATATTCAATCTGTATGAGCAGCAGCATTTTGAGGTAGTTCATATTCCCACTGTATTTTATGGCAGACCTGAATTCTTGCCATCTCAGTACTTTAGGGCCTCTGGTAAACCATGAAGTTTTTTTTTTAAGTAACTACCATGCTCTAGGCGCTGTCCCTCACTACCTGGGATTTACTAGAGTTTGTGAAGTTTAGCCACATTTTCTGGCTATCTGCAACAATATCTCCCTCTATTAATATAATTCACATGGAGTGTTTAAATACCCTTTTCAAAAATATGTCCTGTTCTGTAGAGGAAAATCTCACTGGACAGTCAGGTTAGATGAGATCAGGCTTCCAGTACATTGTTTTAAGTGAGTTGCTTTATAGGTCCTGTTATGTAAAATTCCACTCTATCCTTGTTTTTGCTACTTAGTCTTTCACTGTTGAAATACTAAGAGTGAAGTCAGTATCTCACAGCAAAGCCAGTAGTACTCTGTTAAGGAGGTATGCACATCATGTGCATTTTATTCAAACACCAACAAACAAACAAACAAACAAAAACAAATAGTCATCGAGTCCATTCTGACGCATAGCAACCCCTCCTTGGGTTTCCAAGGTGGTATCTCTATGGAAATAGATTGCCCAGTCTTCCTTCCCAGCAGTGGCTGGTGGGTTAGCAGTCAAATGCCTTAGACACTACACCACCAGAGATGATATTTAAGAGAAGATCTTGTGAAGAATGTAAACTGTGATATTTATTTTCCTTGTGACTCAATTTTCTCACGTTTTTGTATCAGAGAGTTTATTCATTACTGACTTCTTGCTGCTCTCGGTTAACATGATAAAAGACAAGGAACTTATTCTTGTACTCACTGTTCTTATAGTACACTTTCTTTTACATTGTCAGTGAATTTTATCATTGGTAAGATGAATAAGATGGTCTATTATTTTGTAATAATGTGTCAAAGACTTACTGGCTCTGAGATGGGAGGGGTGAAAAGAAAGTAACAGTGAAATCGTCAGTATTTAGAAAAAATTAAGACATTCTTTTTAACAATAGATTAAATGACCTGAATTCCAAAGAAGAGCCAGGAAACAGCCTGGAACTACAAATTTATTTTACAAAAAGATGGAAATCTTAATTCCCTGTATTTTTATAAAGTGAAAGTTTTATTTTTATTTTTTATCTATTTATTTTGTATTTTTCAGAAAGTGGCAAATTTTTGTAGAGTATAATATTGTCATTTACTCACTCAGGTAGATGAAGAATATTTCAGGGAAAAAGAAATAAAACTTGTAATGCCTTTTAGAAAAACATAAAAGGGAGACAGCATGCGAGGATCCATCTACAAGTCAAGGAACAGCAAGAAACACCCAGGAGTACCAAAAGCTGAAGGAAACCAGGAAGGATCTTCCCCTAGTATCCACAGAGCGAGAGACCATAGCTCTGCTGGTGCCATAAGTTCATACTTCTTCCAGAACTGAGAAAATAATTTTTTGTTCTTTAAAGCCAAAAAAAAAAAAAACAACCAAAGGTTATCAAGGAGTCACAAAAGTATTATCATTCAAAATAAGGAAACTTGACTTAGAAATTACCGAAAGAAAATAAGAGAAAAAAAAATCCATCTCTACAACAAAAGAATCATGATTACATTTGCTCCATTATACAACTACACACTTATATTAAACAGGTAATTGCTTTGGGGAGAATAATTGAAGATTAGTTGAAGAAAAGAATGTTATATTTATTTTTTCTAGTAAACACATTTGATTTAATGTTGATTTTATTCTTCACAAAATCCAATTTCTTGTAGTGAGAACTGTCTTTAAAGTTAGCAATGGCGAGTATAGTCCTTCCCTTTGATTCTCTCCTCCTTCTTCCATCTCATTTATCTGACCCTGCCAGAAAGATTCTTTGCTTTTAAGGACTCATGATTTGGTTGACCCCACTCACTAATCCAGGATAATCTACCCATCCCTCGGTCCCTAATTTAATTACATCTGCAAAGTCCCTTCTGCAATGTAAGGTAACATTCATGGGTTCCAAGGATTGAGATGTGGACATCTTTGGGGAGTCATTTATTGTGCCTACCATACTTACTAATATTTAACATTTTCTTATTTTATGAAAACTAATATTGGAGAGGTAGCACCTAGGCTTCCCATGTTTAGAAACAATTTTTAAATTAGCTCATACCTATAGGTAAAAATTCTTACCTGAGCAAGAGGGTGAGGTCATGGTCATATCGATGATACACCAAGGAAAAGCAGTATTGTAGTAGTTTAGAAACAAGTGAGCAAAGGTAGGGATAGGGGTTTGGCTAATGAGGAGTGGGATCAGTGCTAGATCTTCAGAGTCTTCTGGAGTGACTTACAACTACTTGTATATTTTCTCGTCTAACCCCTGGTCTACAGGTTGCAGAATCAAGCTGATTGTGTCTCGGTTGGTTATTCCTTGTCAAACTTGAGGTGATGGTCTACAGAAACATTGCTTCCTTCCTATCACCAGGTCATATCCAAGATTGAGTCTTAAGATCTGTCTCAGACCTTGGATTTCTCCTTACTCTTCAGACCTATAACAACCAAGCCCTACCCTCTGTATTGAGCCGGATATTACCCGGTGGTAGGAAGGAAGATTGCGGTTTAGACCATCAACCCAATTTTGGTGGAGGATAACCAGTTTGAAATACAATCAGCTTGAATGTCTAACATGGATGTCAGATGCCAGATTTCCTAAACTCATGGAAGAAACAGGTACCTCTGGAATAGGAAAATTAGAACCCTCAGAGCTAGAGAAGAAGCTCTGTTGGTACATTGGTTAAGTCATTTGGCTGCTAACCAAAATGTAGTTTGAACCCACCAGATGCTCCTTGGAAGGAAGTTTGGGCAATCTTCTTCCGTAGTAATACTGCCTCGGAAACCCAAGGAGGTGTCCCTATGAGTCAGGTCTGACTCGACAGCACATAACAACAACAACAGATGCTTCATGGGTGAAAGATGAGGCAATCTGCTTCTGTAAAGATGTACAGCCTTGGAAACACTGTGGGGCAATTCTACTCTGTCCTATAGGGTCACTATGAGTCAGAATTGACTCGATGGCAATCGATTTGGGGTTCAGACTTGGGAATCTCTCAATTGCCTCACTCACCAATTTACTGGAAAATGTATTATTTCCAATATGGAAGGGGAGAATTGAGCTAAACACAGTTTTGATATGATTATCATGAACTGTTATTTTAAGTTGCAAAACAACATATTTGTAGTATTTGTAAAATATACCTTGTATTGTGCCTCATATGTTATGCTTATCTTTAGGATACTTCATATTTTTGTTCAAATACAGAATAAGATTATGAGTATGATCGCCAGAGCCACATTACCTGAATTTTACTACTCATTTGAGTTTGGGCACATTACTTAATCTCCTCTGTGTTTTCTCATTGCTAAAACAGGATAGTAACAGTATCTACTTCCCTAAATTGTTCTGAACAGTAACTGATAAAATAGTTGTAAAGTGCTTAGCACGGTGCTTGACATATACCAAACAACAACAGGGAAAAAAAAAAAAATTTGCCATTGGGTCCATTCCAACTCATAGCAACCCTGTAGGACAGAGTAGAACTGCCTCATAGGGTTTCCAAGGCTATAAATCTTTACAGAAGCAACTGCATCATCTTTCTCCCCTGGAGCAGCTGGTAGGTTTGAACTGACGACTTTTTGGTAAGCATCTGAATGCTTTAACCACTAGTGGTGGTTTTGTTAACCACTTGTGGTGGTTTTGTTTGTGTGTCACTTTGGCTAGGCCTTGTTGAGTGGCTGGGCAGTGGGTGGTAGTATTCCCCATGATAAGACTGGTAATCAACTCCATGGTGGAATCTACTGGGAGCAGCTGAGTAGCTGCCTTTGGGTATGTGGTCTGCTTCCTGTATACAAGGAGAAGCTTTGAGAATGGTCTCTAGTCTATGGCATGCTTGGACCCTGCATGTAGCCATGTCATTGCTCAGCACCATGCTCTGCCGACCTTGGGACTTACAATAGATTTAAGTTAATGGCCTGTCGTGTGGTTCAGTAACATCAGGACTGTGCCTTTTTACTTGTCAACCTTGGGGCTTCACAGCCTCAGCAGCTAGCAGCTGTCTGAGTGAAGAAACACCTCTAGCTCCAGTGGGCCAGGAGCAAGAGGCAGAGCTGGACCCCAAGGTTGAGGGGCTTTCACCCAGCCCCTAGAGCCTGGCACTTTGAACTTGGACTTAAAGCCTCCAAATTGTAAGAATAAACTCCTGTTTGTTGAGGCCATCCCATTTGTGGTATATCCTTGTCAGAGCAGCACTAGGTAACCAGAACACCACTGTATCACCAGATGCTTAAATGGTAACAATTATTATTAAAATTATTATTGCTTAGCACCAACAAGGAAAGCTAGGAAACAGAACACAGAGGGGATGACAGATCAGAACAGCAGCCAGGGATAAAGATAATGGGAGCGACCCAGATCCCATCCCCATGAGCCAGGAAAGTGGGGGAAATAGAAGCTAGAGGGGACAACAGAGCAGAGCAGCAGCCAGGGATCCACGTAAGGGGAGGGACCCAGGCCCTACCCCTACCAGCCAGGAAAATGGGGGAAAGAGAAACCAGGGGGACGACAGAGTAGAGCAGCAGCCAAGCCTCCAGGTAACACCAGCCAGGAAAGTGGGGAAAAGAGAAACCAGAGGGCAGGACAGAGCAGAGCAGCAGCCAGGGACCCAAATAAGGGGAGGGACACAGCCTCAACCTCCATGAGCCAGGAAAGTGGAGGAAAGAGAAGCCAGGGGGATGACAGAGCAGAGTAATGCCAGGGATCCAGGTAAGGGGAGGGCGAAGAGGTTTCAAACAGCTAACCGAGACAAATGTGTCTGTCAATTTGTCATACTCTGGTGGCTTGCCTGTTGCTGTGAGGCTTGAGGGTGCCACTGGTGTTTCAAGTTCTGGCAGGGTTGCACATGGTGCACAGGTGTCAATGCAGTTTACAGACTGAGACAGACTAGGAAGAAGGAAGAGGCCATCCACTTCTCAAAGAATTGGCCAGGGAAAACTTTATGAATAGCAGAGAAACACTGTCTGTTACATTACTCCGCAACTTTATGAATAGCCTGGAAACATTATCTGACACAGGGCAGGAGAACGAACTGCTTGGGTCAGAAGGCTTCAAAATATGATTGGAAAGAGCTGCAACACCAAAGTAGGACCAACTTTACTGAAATAGATAAAGTAAAGCTTTTAAGCCCTCCATTTGCTGATGTGGCACAACTCAAATTAAGGAGAAACAGCTGCAATCATCCATTAATGATAGGAACATAGAATGTACGAAGTATGAATCTAGGAAAATTGGAAGTTGCATAAAGATTAATATCCAAGGCATTAATGAGCTGAAATGGACTGGTTTGGGCCATTTTGAATTATTTTGAATAGTGTGGTTTGTGTTGTTGAAAAAAGGTATTTGCAATGAAAAGTTGTTGGTCTTGCAAAATTCTATCATGCGATCTCCAGCATTATTTCTGTCACCAATTGATGGCACATAACAACAACAACAACAACAACAACAACACAAGGCAGATCAGTTAGTATTCACTATGCACCAACCACCAAAGCCAAGATGAGGAAATTGAAGATTTCTGCCAACTTCTGATGTCTGAAATTGACTGAACATGCAATCAAGATGTGTTGATTATCACTGGTGACTGGAATGCAAAAGTTGAAAGTAAAGAAGAGTTATCAGTTGTTCTCATTTCCTAGTGCCAGTCTGAGAAGAATATACCACAAATGGGATGGTCTTAACAAACCAGAGTTTCACTCACTTATAGTTCAGGAGGCTAGAAGTCCAAGTTCAAAGTGCCAGGCTCTAGGGGTTGTGTGAAAGCCCCTTGAGATTGGGCTTCAGCTCTTCCTCTTGCTCCCAGCCCACTGAAGCAAGAGGCATCTCTTTACTCAGTCAGCTACTGGCTGCTGATGCTAACAAGCCCAAGGTTGCCAAATAAAATGGCACAGCCCCGATGTTACCAAACCACATGGCAGGCCATTAATTGAAGCCCACTGTAAGTCCCAAGGTTGGCATAACATGGCAGGCTGCTGAACAATGACACGGCTACATGCAGAGTCCAAGCATACCATATGCTAGAGACCATTTCCAAAGCTGCTACTTATATACAGGAAGCAGACCACATACCCAAAGGCAGTTACTCAGCTGCTCACAGTAAATTCCACCATGGAGTTGATTACCAGTCTTATCATGGGGAAAACTACATCCAGCCACCCAGCCACTCAACCAAGGCCAGCCAAGTTGACACACAAACTTAACTCCCGCACCAGTAGTTGGAAAATATGGCCTTGATGATGAAAATAATGCTGGAGACTGCATTATAGCATTTTGCAAGACCAACAACTTATTCATTGCAAATACCTTATTTCAACAACATAAGTGATAACTATACACATGGACTTCACCAGATGGAATACACGGGAATCAGATTAACTGCATCTGTGGCAAGAGGTGATGGAGAAGTTCAATATCTTTGGCCAAAACAAGGACAGGAGCTGATTGTTCAACAGACCATCAACTGCTCATATGCATGTTCAAGTTGAAGTTGAAGACAATTAAAACAAGTCCACGAGAGCCAAAATAAAACTTTGATAATATTCTATCTGAATTTACAGATCATCTAAAGAATAGATTTGATGCATTGAACACCAATGACCAAAAACCAGAGAAATTGTGAGATAACATCAACAACATCATCCAAGAAGAAAGCAAGATGTCATTAAAAAGACAAAAAAGGAAGAAAAGACCAAAATGGGTGACAGAAGAGACTCTGAAACTTGCCCTTGAGTGGATAGTAGCTAAAGTAAGTGGAAGAAATGACAAGATAAAGGAGCTTAACAGAAAATTTCAAAGAGCAGCTCAAACCAGACAAAGCCAATTACTATAATGAAATGTGCAAAGACCCAGAGTTAGAAAACCAAAAGAGAAGAACACGCTCAGCATTTCTCAAGCTGAAAGTACTGAGGAAAAATATTAAGCCTCGAGTTGCAATACTGAAACATTGTATGGGCAAAATATTGAATGATGCAGGAAACATCAAAAGAAGATGGAGGGAATATACAGAGTCACTGTACCAAAAAAGAATTGGTCAGTGTTTATCAATTTCAAGAAGTGAGATATGATCACCAACCAATGGTATTGAAGGAAGAAGTCGAAGCTGTACTGAAGGAAGTGGTGAGAAACAAGGCTCCAGGAATTGATGGAATACCCAATGAAATGTTTCAACAAATGGATGTCCCACTAGGGGCACTCACTCTGTTATGCCAAGAGATTTGGAATAACAGCTATCTGGCCAACTGAGTGGAAGAGATCCATATTTGTGCCCATTCCAAAGAAAGGTGATCCCACAGAATGTGGAAATTATCAAGCAATATCATTAATACCATACACAAGTAAAATCTTACTGAAGATAATTCAAAAACAGTCGCAGCAGTATATTGACAGAGAGCTTCCAGAACTGCAAGCTGGATTCAAAGAGGTCTTGGAATGTGGGATATCATGGCTGACATCAGATGGATCTTCACTGAAAGCAAAGAATATTGAAAAAATGTTTACTTATGTTTTATTGACTATGCAAAAGCATTTGTGTGGATCATACCAAATTGTGAATAACATTGAAAAGAATGGGAATTCCAGAACACTTGATTGTACTCCTGAGGAACCTGTAGATATGTCAGGAGGCTGTCATTCAAACAGAACAAGGGGATACTGCAGGGTTTAAAATCAAAAAGGAAGTACGTCAGGGTTGTATCCTTTCACCATACTTATTCAATCTGTATGCTGAGCAAATAATCCGAGAAGCTGGATTATATGAAGAA